>NC_068424.1:72714810-72744810 GCF_023373465.1 Oncorhynchus keta
AGCTTGTCTTTAGAGTGTGTAAAAGTCGTGTGATAAAATGATAGATTAACTGTGTTTAGTAATGATAGTAGATGATGCAGTCAGTAGTCCATGTGTCAACGCCAAACACATTCTAATCTATCCCCTCCTCTTTATCACTCTCTCTTCCAGGTAAGGGTAACTACTGGACACTGGACCCAAACTGTGAGAAGATGTTTGACAATGGAAACTTCCGTCGTAAGAGGAAGAGGAAGTCTGATTCGCTGTCTGGAGGAGAGGGGGAGTCAGTAGGGCTGGAGTCAGGTGATCCCAATGACCGGGGGAGTCCCCAACCCCCCAGCAACCATGGGATCGACATGTCCCCCACGCCAGAGAGAATCCCCTCCCCTTCCTCCTCAGGTACCGCCCCTTGCCTGAGCAGCTTCCTGTCTGAGATGTCTGGAGTGGCATCTGGGGGAGCCAATGTTATCGGAGGAGATTCGCTGAACCATGCCCTGCCCATAACCCTTACCCTGGACGGGACCCAGAGGCCTACACAGCCTGGGGGTTTTGGTAGTTACTGCCCTAGCTCAGGTGCTTCGGAGTGGGCTTCCCAGCTATCGCCTCCTGGCCTCTCCTCCTCGCCCACCCACTCCTCCCTGGGTTACAGCAGCCCCATCCTCAGCCAGTTCAATGGGCATTTCTACCCTGGCTTGGGCTCAGCAAATATCCTATACCCACGGGAAGGCACAGAGGTCTGAACAGACTGATAGAGGGGGAGACAGGGTTTGGCAGAAGACAACTAGAGGTCTGAATAGACTGATAGAGAGGGAGACAGGGATGGGCAGAAGACAACTAGAGGTCTGAAGAGACTGATAGAGGGGGAGACAGGGATGGGCAGAAGACAACTAGACGTCTGAAGAGACTGATAAGAGAGGGAAACAGGATGGGCAGGAGACAACTAGAGGTCTGAAGAGACTGATAGAGGGGAGACAGGGATGGGCAGAAGACAACTAGACGTCTGAAGAGACTGATAGAGAGGGAGACAGGGATGGGCAGAAGACAACTAGAGGTCTGAAGAGACTGATAGAGGGGGAGACAGGGATGGGCAGAAGACAACTAGACGTCTGAAGAGACTGATAGAGAGGGAGACAGGGTTGGGCAGGAGACAACTAGAGGTCTGAAGAGACTGATAGAGGGGGAGACAGGGATGGGCAGAAGACAACTAGACGTCTGAAGAGACTGATAGAGGGGGAGACAGGGTTGGGCAGAAGACAACTAGACGTCTGAAGAGACTGATAGAGAGGGAGACAGGGATGGGCAGAAGACAACTAGACGTCTGAAGAGACTGATAGAGGGGGAGACAGGGATGGGCAGAAGACAACTAGAGGTCTGAATAGACTGATAGAGGGGAGACAGGGATGGGCAGGAGACAACTAGAGGTCTGAATAGACTGATAGAGGGGGAGACAGGGATGGGCAGAAGACAACTAGACGTCTGAATAGACTGATAGAGGGGGAGACAGGGATGGGCAGAAGACAACTAGAGGTCTGAATAGACTGATAGAGGGGGAGAAAGGGTTGGGCAGAAGACAACTAGAGGTCTGAATAGACTGATAGAGAGGGAGACAGGGTTGGGCAGAAGACAACTAGAGGTCTGAATAGACTGATAGAGGGGAGACAGGGTTGGGCAGAAGACAACTAGAGGTCTGAATAGACTGATAGAGGGGGAGACAGGGTTGGGCAGAAGACAACTAGAGGTCTGAATAGACTGATAGAGGGGGAGACAGGGATGGGCAGGAGACAACTAGAGGTCTGAATAGACTGATAGAGGGGGAGACAGGGATGGGCAGGAGACAACTAGAGGTCTGAAGAGGATAGAGAGGGAGACAGGGTTGGGCAGAAGACAACTAGAGGTCTGAAGAGACTGATAGAGAGGGAGACAGGGATGGGCAGAAGACAACTAGACGTCTGAAGAGACTGATAGAGGGGAGACAGGGATGGGCAGAAGACAACTAGAGGTCTGAATAGACTGATAGAGGGGAGACAGGGTTGGGCAGAAGACAACTAGAGGTCTGAAGAGACTGATAGAGGGGGAGACAGGGTTTGGCAGAAGACAACTAGAGGTCTGAAGAGACTGATAGAGGGGGAGACAGGGTTTGGCAGAAGACAACTAGAGGTCTGAAGAGACTGATAGAGGGGGAGACAGGGTTGGGCAGAAGACAACTAGAGGTCTGAATAGACTGATAGAGGGGAGACAGGGATGGGCAGAAGACAACTAGACGTCTGAAGAGACTGATAGAGGGGGAGACAGGGATGGGCAGAAGACAACTAGAGGTCTGAAGAGACTGATAGAGGGGGAGACAGGGTTTGGCAGAAGACAACTAGAGGTCTGAAGAGACTGATAGAGGGGGAGACAGGGTTTGGCAGAAGACAACTAGAGGTCTGAATAGACTGATAGAGAGGGAGACAGGGATGGGCAGGAGACAACTAGACGTCTGAAGAGACTGATAGAGGGGGAGACAGGGTTTGGCAGAAGACAACTAGAGGTCTGAAGAGACTGATAGAGAGGGAGACAGGGATGGGCAGGAGACAACTAGACGTCTGAAGAGACTGATAGAGGGGGAGACAGGGATGGGCAGGAGACAACTAGAGGTCTGAATAGACTGATAGAGAGGGAGACAGGGATGGGCAGGAGACAACTAGACGTCTGAAGAGACTGATAGAGGGGGAGACAGGGATGGGCAGGAGACAACTAGATGTCTGAAGAGACTGATAGAGGGGGAGACAGGGTTTGGCAGAAGACAACTAGAGGTCTGAATAGACTGATAGAGGGGGAGACAGGGATGGGCAGAAGACAACTAGAGGTCTGAAGAGACTGATAGAGGGGGAGACAGGGATGGGCAGAAGACAACTAGACGTCTGAAGAGACTGATAGAGGGGGAGACAGGGTTTGGCAGAAGACAACTAGAGGTCTGAATAGACTGATAGAGGGGGAGACAGGGATGGGCAGAAGACAACTAGAGGTCTGAAGAGACTGATAGAGAGGGAGACAGGGTTGGGCAGAAGACAACTAGAGGTCTGAAGAGACTGATCGAGAGGGAGACAGGGTTGGGCAGAAGACAACTAGAGGTCTGAATAGACTGATAGAGAGGAGACAGGGATGGGCAGGAGACAACTAGACGTCTGAAGAGACTGATAGAGGGGAGACAGGGTTGGGCAGAAGACAACTAGAGGTCTGAAGAGACTGATAGAGAGGGAGACAGGGATGGGCAGGAGACAACTAGACGTCTGAAGAGACTGATAGAGGGGGAGACAGGGATTGGCAGAAGACAACTAGAGGTCTGAAGAGACTGATAGAGAGGGAGACAGGGATGGGGATGTCTGAATAGACTGATAGAGAGGGAGACAGGGATGGGCAGAAGACAACTAGAGGTCTGAAGAGACTGATAGAGGGGGAGACAGGGATGGGCAGAAGACAACTAGACGTCTGAAGAGACTGATAGAGGGGGAGACAGGGTTTGGCAGAAGACAACTAGAGGTCTGAATAGACTGATAGAGGGGGAGACAGGGATGGGCAGAAGACAACTAGAGGTCTGAAGAGACTGATAGAGGGGGAGACAGGGATGGGCAGAAGACAACTAGACGTCTGAAGAGACTGATAGAGGGGGAGACAGGGTTGGGCAGAAGACAACTAGAGGTCTGAAGAGACTGATAGAGAGGGAGACAGGGATGGGCAGGAGACAACTAGAGGTCTGAAGAGACTGATAGAGGGGGAGACAGGGATGGGCAGAAGACAACTAGACGTCTGAAGAGACTGATAGAGGGGGAGACAGGGTTGGGCAGAAGACAACTAGAGGTCTGAAGAGACTGATAGAGAGGGAGACAGGGATGGGCAGAAGACAACTAGAGGTCTGAAGAGACTGATAGAGAGGGAGACAGGGTTGGGCAGAAGACAACTAGAGGTCTGAAGAGACTGATAGAGGGGGAGACAGGGATGGGCAGGAGACAACTAGAGGTCTGAAGAGACTGATAGAGAGGGAGACAGGGATGGGCAGAAGACAACTAGAGGTCTGAAGAGACTGATAGAGAGGGAGACAGGGATGGGCAGAAGACAACTAGACGTCTGAAGAGACTGATAGAGGGGAGACAGGGATGGGCAGAAGACAACTAGACGTCTGAAGAGACTGATAGAGGGGGAGACAGGGTTGGGCAGGAGACAACTAGAGGTCTGAAGAGACTGATAGAGGGGGAGACAGGGATGGGCAGAAGACAACTAGACGTCTGAAGAGACTGATAGAGGGGGAGACAGGGTTTGGCAGGAGACAACTAGAGGTCTGAATAGACTGATAGAGAGAGGGAGACAGGGTTTGGCAGGAGACAACTAGAGGTCTGAAGAGACTGATAGAGGGGGAGACAGGGATGGGCAGAAGACAACTAGACGTCTGAAGAGACTGATAGAGGGGGAGACAGGGTTTGGCAGGAGACAACTAGAGGTCTGAAGAGACTGATAGAGAGGGAGACAGGGTTGGGCAGAAGACAACTAGAGGTCTGAAGAGACTGATAGAGGGGGAGACAGGGATGGGCAGAAGACAACTAGACGTCTGAAGAGACTGATAGAGAGGGAGACAGGGATGGGCAGAAGACAACTAGACGTCTGAAGAGACTGATAGAGGGGGAGACAGGGATGGGCAGAAGACAACTAGACGTCTGAAGAGACTGATAGAGAGGGAGACAGGGATGGGCAGAAGACAACTAGAGGTCTGAAGAGACTGATAGAGGGGGAGACAGGGATGGGCAGAAGACAACTAGAGGTCTGAATAGACTGATAGAGAGGGAGACAGGGATGGGCAGGAGACAACTAGAGGTCTGAAGAGACTGATAGAGAGGGAGACAGGGATGGGCAGAAGACAACTAGACGTCTGAAGAGACTGATAGAGAGGGAGACAGGGATGGGCAGAAGACAACTAGACGTCTGAAGAGACTGATAGAGGGGGAGACAGGGATGGGCAGAAGACAACTAGACGTCTGAAGAGACTGATAGTAGAGGGGAGACAGGGATGGGCAGAAGACAACTAGACGTCTGAAGAGACTGATAGAGAGGGAGACAGGGATGGGCAGAAGACAACTAGACGTCTGAATAGACTGATAGAGAGGGAGACAGGGATGGGCAGAAGACAACTAGAGGTCTGAAGAGACTGATAGAGAGGGAGACAGGGTTGGGCAGAAGACAACTAGACGTCTGAAGAGACTGATAGAGGGGGAGACAGGGATGGGCAGAAGACAACTAGACGTCTGAAGAGACTGATAGAGAGGGAGACAGGGATGGGCAGAAGACAACTAGAGGTCTGAATAGACTGATAGAGGGGGAGACAGGGATGGGCAGAAGACAACTAGACGTCTGAAGAGACTGATAGAGGGGGAGACAGGGATGGGCAGAAGACAACTAGACGTCTGAAGAGACTGATAGAGGGGGAGACAGGGATGGGCAGGAGACAACTAGAGGTCTGAAGAGACTGATAGAGGGGGAGACAGGGATGGGCAGGAGACAACTAGAGGTCTGAAGAGACTGATAGAGAGGGAGACAGGGATGGGCAGAAGACAACTAGACGTCTGAAGAGACTGATAGAGGGGGAGACAGGGATGGGCAGAAGACAACTAGAGGTCTGAATAGACTGATAGAGAGGGAGACAGGGATGGGCAGGAGACAACTAGAGGTCTGAAGAGACTGATAGAGAGGGAGACAGGGATGGGCAGAAGACAACTAGAGGTCTGAAGAGACTGATAGAGGGGGAGACAGGGATGGGCAGGAGACAACTAGAGGTCTGAAGAGACTGATAGAGGGGGAGACAGGGATGGGCAGGAGACAACTAGACGTCTGAAGAGACTGATAGAGGGGGAGACAGGGATGGGCAGGAGACAACTAGAGGTCTGAAGAGACTGATAGAGGGGGAGACAGGGATGGGCAGGAGACAACTAGACGTCTGAAGAGACTGATAGAGAGGGAGACAGGGATGGGCAGAAGACAACTAGAGGTCTGAAGAGACTGATAGAGGGGGAGACAGGGATGGGCAGAAGACAACTAGACGTCTGAAGAGACTGATAGAGGGGGAGACAGGGATGGGCAGAAGACAACTAGACGTCTGAAGAGACTGATAGAGGGGGAGACAGGGATGGGCAGAAGACAACTAGACGTCTGAAGAGACTGATAGAGGGGAGACAGGGATGGGCAGAAGACAACTAGAGGTCTGAATAGACTGATAGAGGGGGAGACAGGGATGGGCAGGAGACAACTAGAGGTCTGAAGAGACTGATAGAGGGGGAGACAGGGTTTGGCAGAAGACAACTAGAGGTCTGAATAGACTGATAGAGGGGAGACAGGGTTGGGCAGAAGACAACTAGACGTCTGAAGAGACTGATAGAGGGGGAGACAGGGTTGGGCAGAAGACAACTAGACGTCTGAAGAGACTGATAGAGAGGGAGACAGGGTTGGGCAGAAGACAACTAGACGTCTGAAGAGACTGATAGAGGGGAGACAGGGATGGGCAGAAGACAACTAGACGTCTGAAGAGACTGATAGAGAGGAGACAGGGTTGGGCAGGAGACAACTAAACGTCTGAAGAGACTGATAGAGAGGGAGACAGGGATGGGCAGGAGACAACTAGAGGTCTGAATAGACTAAAGAAAGAAGGAGAGGGAGAAAGAGACTTTTACCTGAAACTGAACTGTCTGCACACACACACACACACACACACACACACACACACACACACACACACACACACACACACACACACACACACACACACACACACACAGTAGTCCGTTAGCGCTGACAGGGCAGGGCTTAGTTGCATGTGACAGCAGGATGAGCAGGGCCTGGTTCCCAAGGAAACAGCAGAGTCAGCCATGACACACAAATCTATAATTGCTGACTGTCATCACATTTTGTATATATTTTGTATTTGTATTTAAGGTGTGTATTTTATTGGTTATGTATGTGTTTTTATCTCTGAGTGCTTGCGTCTAAAACATTTGTTCAACATGTGCCATTGTAGAATAGTGATTTGTGATGGATGACGCAGACCTGGGTTCAGATACATGTGTATTGAGTATTTGTTATTCAAATATTTTGTTCTGTGTTTTTAAGTATTGTCAAATAAACAGCTCAAAACAAGTACTTTTAATTGAGCATTTGAATGGTTATTTGTGAAAAAAACAAATAGTCAACCAAATTGAATCTGAAAGTATTTTCAAATATTTAGTTCATATACTCGTATTTGAGTCAGTGTATTTGAGTATTTCCTACTACTTTCTACGTGTATTTACAAATAATTTTCAATATTCAGCTACTTGTTTTTTTTTCAAATAAATTTGATCTGAATATTTGTTTCAAATTGTATTGAAAAGTAATTGAAATCCCTTAAATAGCATTTGAACCCAGGTCTGGTATGGCTTATACCAACATTGGTCTGATGTTTGTTTTTGATAAGAATAATAAAATACAGAAAAACTTTCTCTGATGTGTCATCGTCTTACTCTTTTTAACTCAGAAATAAAAAACAGCCTGGCTGGCTAGTGTTGTAAGGGAGTTATCTGTCTCAACAAATCTTTGTAAAAGATGGTTAACGGCATCAAGCCTCCAGTGAAATATGACCCTCCTAAAACACACAGGTAGGATAGAAACAGCCCTGTCAGTGAAACGATGACCAGCCAACCAGGGAAAGCTGCTTCTCAGGGTAACTCAATCCTACGGTATGATAAGGATATACTGATGGGAAGATGAATAGAGGGCTAACTGATTGTTGTAAAATCGTGAGAATCACCATACCTCAACTCCTTCTCTTCTCTCTGCTCTCACACAATAACTCACCCCCTCTCTCTGCTCTCACACCATACCTCAACCCTTTCTCTTCTACCTGCTCTCACACAATAACTCACCCTTCTCTCTGCTCTCACACCATACCTCACCCCTCTCTCTGCTCTCACACAATAACTCACCCCCCCTCTCTGCTCTCACACAATAACTCACCCCCTCTCTCTGCTCTCACACCATACCTCACCACTCTCTCTTCTCTCTACTCTCACACCATACCTCACCCCCTCTCTCTGCTCTCACACCATACCTCAACC
This sequence comes from Oncorhynchus keta, assembly GCF_023373465.1. NCBI lineage: Eukaryota > Metazoa > Chordata > Actinopteri > Salmoniformes > Salmonidae > Oncorhynchus > Oncorhynchus keta. The sequence goes on from NC_068424.1 coordinate 72,722,901, forward strand.
CCTCTCTCTGCTCTCACACCATACCTCACCACTCTCTCTTCTCTCTGCTCTCACACCATACCTCACCCCCTCTCTTTTCTCTCTGCTCTCACACCATACCTCACCCCTCTCTCTGCTCTCACACCATACCTCCCCCCTCTCTTCTCTCTGCTCTCACACCATACCTCACCCCCTCTCTGCTCTCACACCATACTCACCCCCTCTCTGCTCTCACACCATACCTCACCCCCTCTCTCTTCTCTCTGCTCTCACACCATACCTCACCCCCTCTCTCTGCTCTCACACAATAACTCACCCCTCTCTCTGCTCTCACACAATAACTCACCCCCTCTCTGCTCTCACACCATACCTCACCCCTCTCTCTGCTCTCACACAATAACTCACCCCCTCTCTCTGCACTCACACAATAACTCACCCCCTCTCTCTGCTCTCACACCATACCTCACCACTCTCTCTTCTCTCTGCTCTCACACCATACCTCACCCCCTCTCTTTTCTCTCTGCTCTCACACCATACCTCACCCCCTCTCTCTGCTCTCACACCATACCTCACCCCCTCTCTCTTCTCTCTGCTCTCACACCATACCTCACCCCCTCTCTCTGCTCTCACACCATACTTTCCCCAAGTGTAAGTTGAAGAATAAAGTAAGATATAGAGCTTGTTAGCCAGATAAAGTACAACTTGGAAACATCACCCACCAACCCATCCCCCTCCCCTCCTCCACAGTGCTGACTGAAAGTTCAAATGAGCAATCACAGCTAGATGAAAAGATAATCCTTTATTGCTGCAAGGGAATTTGTCTTCCACACTAAAAACAAGTTTGGTTAATGTACTACATTGGCACATATTTTGTACATGACCATCTCCTTGGTATGAACAGGTTAAAGACGCTGTGGGCCTTTTTTCAATGCTAAAAGGACAAGACATTGACTACAAAAAAAGTAATAGCAGTTGATATTTGAGTAGATGTTTTATTACTTCTGCTGAACCTAACACAAACTATACAAAGTAAATAGTTAGAATCTGTTGTACATTCAGGAGAAAATTAAATTATAGCTTTTGGTATGTATTAAGTATGTATTGTCTGTTCAATATATTTGTAGAGACATTTGTATCCAAATAACCACTTTTGATACATTCCCGTCGCTGGCACCTTAGGCCTTTATTTACCCAGAAACACTGGCAGCATGACTGATGTACGGTGTCCACACAGAGAGGGACAGAAACACTGGCAGCATGACTGATGTACGGTGTCCACACAGAGAGGGACAGAAACACTGGCAGCATGACTGATGTACGGTGTCCACACAGAGAGGGACAGAAACACTGGCAGCATGACTGATGTACGGTGTCCACACAGAGAGGGACAGAAACACTGGCAGCATGACTGATGTACGGTGTCCACACAGAGAGGGACAGAAACACAGGCAGCATGACTGATGTACGGTGTCCACACAGAGAGGGACAGAAACACTGGCAGCATGACTGATGTACGGTGTCCACACAGAGAGGGACAGAAACACTGGCAGCATGACTGATGTACGGTGTCCACACAGAGAGGGACAGAAACACTGGCAGCATGACTGATGTACGGTGTCCACACAGAGAGGGACAGAAACACTGGCAGCATGACTGACTGGCTAAATCATTTATTTATTCTGCCATTAGTTTTTCGGTGTCTTTTTCAAACCCAGTTTGGCCATGTGAGGATAATGTTGTCTGTATCCCAATGGTACCCTATTCCCTATAAAGTACACAACTTTTGACCAGAGCCCGATGTGTCCTGGTCAAAAGTAGTGCACTATATAGGGAATAGGGTGTCATTTGTGACTAAGCAGTGTGTAGCCTAAAGTAGAGAAGTTGTATTTTTCCTGCCTCGTCTTGATCCTTTTAACTCTCTGTTTGTCTCTCTGTCTGCGTGAGGGTGAGGTACATCTGCCAACCAACTGAAACACAACAGATACCACATTTGGGGTTCTGGAGTGTAATCTTTTAGCCGTCTTCAAATTGACACAGTTACGAAATAAATGCAAATACATTTCAAAGGCTAATCAAACCGCTGACAAGGGCGACAGGGGCGACAGGGGCGACAGGGGTCAGGGCTGAAGCAGTGTTTTTCTAAAGGAAATGTGGGCCCTGGTCAAAAGCAGTGCAATCTATAGGGAAAAGAGTTCCATTTAGGACTGTATGTTATGAGAGTATGCAGCCACACCCAATAATCACTGTATAGGTCATATGTTCCAGGATGGTACTGCTCAACACTGCAGTAGGAGATATTGGTCATATGGCCCAGGATGGTACTGCTCAATGCTGCAGTAGGAGATATAGGTCATATGGGTCAGTATGGTACTGCTCAATGCTGCAGTAGGAGATATAGGTCATATGGGTCAGTATGGTACTGCTCAATGCTGCAGTAGGATATATAGGTCATATGGCCTAGGATGGTACTGCTCAATGCTGCAGTAGGAGATATTGGTCATATGGCCCAGGATGGTACTGCTCAATGCTGCAGTAGGAGATATAGGTCATATGGGTCAGTATGGTACTGCTCAATGCTGCAGTAGGAGATATATGTCATATGGGCCAGTATGGTACTGCTCAATGCTGCAGTAGGAGATATAGGTCATATGGGTCAGTATGGTACTGCTCAATGCTGCAGTAGGAGATATAGGTCATATGGGCCAGTATGGTACTGCTCAATGCTGCAGTAGGAGATATAGGTCATATGGGCCAGTACGGTACTGCTCAATGCTGCAGTAGGAGATATAGGTCATATGGCCCATGATGGTACTGCTCAACACTGCAGTAGGAGATATAGGTCATATGGGCCAGTATGGTACTGCTCAATGCTGCAGTAGGAGATATATGTCATATGGCCTAGGATGGTACTGCTCAACACTGCAGTAGGAGATATAGGTCATATGGGCCAGTATGGTACTGCTCAATGCTGCAGTAGGAGAAATAGGTCATATGGCCCATGATGGTACTGCTCAACACTGCAGTAGGAGATATATGTCATATGTTCCTGTATGGTACTGCTCAATGCTGCAGTAGGAGATATTGGTCATATGGCCCAGGATGGTACTGCTCAACACTGCAGTAGGAGATATAGGTCATATGGGTCAGTATGGTACTGCTCAATGCTGCAGTAGGAGATATAGGTCATATGGGCCAGTATGGTACTGCTCAATGCTGCAGTAGGAGAAATAGGTCATATGGCCCATGATGGTACTGCTCAACACTGCAGTAGGAGATATATGTCATATGTTCCTGTATGGTACTGCTCAATGCTGCAGTAGGAGATATTGGTCATATGGCCCAGGATGGTACTGCTCAACACTGCAGTAGGAGATATAGGTCATATGGGCCAGTATGGTACTGCTCAATGCTGCAGTAGGAGATATTGGTCATATGGCCCAGGATGGTACTGCTCAATGCTGCAGTAGGAGATATTGGTCATATGGCCCAGGATGGTACTGCTCAATGCTGCAGTAGGATATATAGGTCATATGGCCCAGGATGGTACTGCTCAATGCTGCAGTAGGAGATATAGGTCATATGGGCCAGTATGGTACTGCTCAATGCTGCAGTAGGAGGTATAAGTCATGTGGCCCATGATGGTGCTGCTCAACACTGCAGTAGGATTAACATCTATACACCCTCAGATAAACCTGCTGCCTGGATTGTGGCTGTCACCCCCACACATCACAATAGCACCTGTTTAACTAATAGAACACACACACCTGTTTCAGCATTACAGTGTCTCATAGAAAAATGGGAGTGGATGCTTGCTTCCCTTGTATCACAAGGCCATCAGACTGCTAAACAGCCATCACTAGAACATCAGAGGCGGTTGCCAATAGACATAGATTGGGAATCACTGGCCACTTTCAGAAATGATCACTAGCCACTTGAATGTTTTCGTATCTGGCATTACTCATCTCATATCTACAAACTGCACTCCACACTATTCTACGGTATCTGTCCCTTTTAAATTGTGTTTACATATTACATCACCTGTCTCATATGTATATACTGTTGTCATGATGTTGGCCTGGGGGTAGGTTTATGACAGTCATAAATACCTCTTCCCCCCTTTTTCCTCTCTCTATGTTAACCCCTTGGTTAACATAGAGATTCTGGGAACATCAGAAGGTGGGGGGAAATGAACTATATTCTGGTAATCCGACCAATTGAACATATGCAGTGGTACTTAATGAATATGATGTCAGTTCGGTTGTCATCTGAGACATTCTCATCAATGATAAGATGACATAAACTCTACAGTGGAAAGTCTATACATCAGAGTTATCAGATTCACATGGAATTGTTGTTCAATTTAAATGTTTGAATATGAAATTATTTGTGTTGGGAGTAAATGTGATTTTAGCTTCTAAAATGCGAGAATTGGGTTTTCATGAGTGGATTAGGCCAGACTCAGTGGCCCGCCCACGTGAAGAGAAATAGGTTGTAAACTATGAAACACACCCTTTTTCTCCCTTCCTATATAAAGCCTTGACGACAATATAACCTTCTGTTACGAGGATGTGAGGATGACGGTCCGATGTCAGAATGGTTCAGATAATAACTACAGAACGAAGCCACATCAGCGTGAGCTTTGGTTGCGAATGGTATGAACTTTGAACTCTTATTCATTACAGAAGTGATATCTCCTATCCAGTGAGTTAGTAAAAGCAGCTGTAAACGAGGGTTAGGAAGGAACAGACAGAGTATCCCGTCTATCACACAACGATGTTACTACAACATATCCAATTGACAACCAGAGACATTCTTCAAAGGACTCGGTTTGGCAACACGGCCTTCCATCTACCACCAACCTACTGAAGCGCAGCTCAGAATAAATATTTATTGCATTTTCCTTTTCCAAATGGGTGGTCATTTAGAATGCATAAGATACTGTATTTACGATAGCACAGCTTCGCACTTTGTTCCTCAGTCTTCCCGCTCTTTCACTCAAACCCAGCCCCTTTTCTTTTGTGTAACCAGCTGTCATATCAGTTCCGCTCGCTAGGGAAGTTTTCCTTTATAATGTAATTTGTAATCAAGTTATGATTAATTATGTGTATGTTTAATTCTGTGTGATTAGTTAGGTATTTAGTACATAAATAATCAAACCCAATTTTGTATTTGCTGATTCAGATAACCAAGAATTTTCAACTTCAGATGAGACTGAATTAAGGTGACGATTAATATTGACTATTGACTGGTCATTTACATTTGATTTGACGCTCTTATCCAGAGCGACTTACAAATTGGTGCATTCACCTTATGACATCGGTGTGTGTGTGTGTGTCACTATTAAAAAATGTGAGAGGATTGAGAGAAAGACAGCACTTTCAATGTCTTCAGCCCAAACAGACGGCATTCCGCCCTCCTTCCGAAACAAAACAACACGCACATACACCACGCGTGCACACACACACACACACACACACACACACACACACACACACACACACACACACACACACACACACACACACACACACACACACACACACACACACACACACACACACACACACACACACACACACACACACACAAACACCTGTGTTTATTAAAACAGTCATGACCTATCTGTGCTGTTTAGTAAACTCAGAAAGGACATCAGGCTTGAAGGATTGTCCCACTCATCCTGTATTTTAGTTAGTAGAGGACACACATTCTCCCAATCCAATGTTGTGTGTAAACTCACACACACACACTCCTCACACACTCCTGACACACGCACAGAACATGAGGGGATTGCTTAAATGTCCTTGTAATTGCATACACACTACTCTCCCTCCCTCCCTCTCTCTCTCTCTCTCTCTCTCTCTCTCTCTCTCTCTCTCTCTCTCTCTCTCTCTCTCTCTCTCTCTCTCTCTCTCTCCTCTCTTTCTCTCTCTCTCTCTCTCCCTCTCCTCTCTCTCTCTCTCCCCCTCTCTCCCCTCTCTCTATTGTCTTCTGTCTTCTTTTGATCTATCAATTGTGAGTAATGTATTGACGGCATAATTCAACTTTTGTAAATCAGATATTTAGCCATAACTACCTGTCGGTAAGATAGAATCCTCTTGAGGATTCTGAGTGTCAATAATAAATACTATTGAAACAGAAACACAATTCTATCTAGACAATGTCTGGAACATAGAATGACTAAAACATAAAGAAAAGCTTGTTCTTCATTAAAACACAATTGCACTTTTTCTATTCAAAGCTGCTGCTATAAAATTCAGACCCGTATCCGGCCTATGTTTTCTGGTAAAAAATGAAGGTCATTCCAGCTCCATCTCTGGATTGCCATACTCCAAGTCAAATCAAATCAAATGTATTTATAAAGCCCTTCTTACATCAGCTGATATCTCAAAGTGCTGTACAGAAACCCAGCCTAAAGCCCCAAACAGCAAGCAATGCAGGTGTAGAAGCGAGGTGGCTAGGAAAAACTCCCTAGAAAGGCAGGAACCTAGGGAGAAACCTAGAGAGGAACCAGGCTATGAGGGGTGGCCAGTCCTCTTCTGGCTGTGCCGGGTGGAGATTATAACAGAACATGGCCAAGATGTTCAAATGTTCATAAATGACCAGCATGGTCAAATAATAATAATCACAGTAGTTGTCGAGGGTGCAACAAGTCAGCACCTCAGGAGTAAATTTCAGTTGGCTTTTCATAGCCAATCATTGAGAGTATCTCTACCGCTCCTGCTGTCTCTAGAGAATTGAAAATAGCAGGTCTGGGACAGGTAGCACGTCCGGCGAACAGGTCAGGGTTCCATAGCCGCAGGCAGAACAGTTGAAACTGGAGCAGCAGCATGGCCAGGTGGACTGGGGACAGCAAGGGAGACATCATGCCAGGTAGTCCTGAGGCATGGTCCTAGGGCTCAGGTCCTCTGAGAGAGAGAATTAAAGAAAGAGAGAATTGGAGAGAGCATACTTAAATTCACACAGGACACCGGATAAGACAGGAGAAGTACTCCAGATATAAGAGACTGACCCTAGCCCCCCGACACATAAACTACTGCAGCATGAATACTGGAGGCTGAGACAGGAAGGGTCAGGAGACACTGTGGCCCCTTCCGATGATAACCCCCGGACAGGGCCAAACAGGCAGGATATAATCCCACCCACTTTGCCAAAGCACAGCCCCCACACCAGTAGAGGGATATCTTCAACCACCAATTTACCATCCTGAGACAAGGCCAAGTATAGCCCACAAAGATCTCCGCCACGGCACAACCCAAATCACAATATTCCATGTCCAAATTCCCACATCCTTCTGAATAAACTAGATCCCTTTACAGAAACCAAAACAATCCTCCTGTATATCTGCTGTCCATCTCCTATCCTGGGATTCAGTCTGCTGTGAATGATCTGACCCACCATTCTCTCTCCCTGGGCTTCAGTCTGCTGTGAATGACCGTTCTCTCTCCCTGCTATATACAACAGTTAGGGAAAATACAGTTTAAAGACAACAAACACACTGTGAGCGTGTGTGTGTATGTGTGTGTGTGAATCACTTTTTTCCCCCTAAATATTTGACATGTGGGGTAAACATAGGGCTGAGAGCAGGGCCTGCTGGATAGAGTGAGAGAGGAGAGGGAGGTATGGAGAGAGTTAGAGATGGAAACAGAGTCTGTTATGCTGGCTGCTGGTTCAGCTTAGACTGGCGAGAACTGCTGGCGAGCACATGCGCTTGTGAAAGGTTTCATCAATACGTCTACGGAAGAGACTTTGAAGTAGAAACTGACCACAAACCATTGGTGTCAATCATGTCTAAGCCACTGAATGATTGTCCATTGAGAATCCAGAGAATGTTGACCAGACTGCAAAAGTATGATGTAAAGAGGATCTATATCCCGGGAAAGTTCCTGTTCGCCGATACTCTTTCTCGAGCCGTCGACAAGAAGGAGAGCTACGACACACAGAGAAATACTGAGATTCAGGCCTACGTCGACATGATCGTAGCATCACTTCCTGTGTCTTCTGAGAGAATGGAGCAGATCAAAAGAGAGACCGCAGCTGACCAAACAATGACAGAGTTGAAAGAAACAACATTGATAGGATGGCCCGCACAGAAAAACAACTGTCCAATGAGAATACAGGATTACCTGATGTGCAGAGCAGAGCTCGCCGTTGTGGATGACATAGTGTTCAAAGGCAACAAGACTTTACGCAAAGAAATGCTACAGAAAATACACGAGGGCCACTTGGGGGAAGAATGCAAACGACGAGCACGAGAAGTAATGTACTGGCCAAGAATGAACCAGGAAATCATCCAGACCACTGCTTTATGTGAACTGTGTTTGACCTACAGGCCAAAGCAGTAAGCATGGCCACTAATGCCACATCCAGTACCCAACAGACCCAACCATAAAGTTGGAGTTGACCTTTTGACTGCAATGGCAAAAGTCACATTGTTGTTACCGACTACTACTCAAACTACCTTGAAGTAGCAACACTGCCAACTACCTTCAGCAAAGCTGTAATCACCTACCTGTAATCAGTCTTTGCAAGACCTGGGGTTGCATCTGAACTGTACTTGGTCAATGGCCCGCAGTTCTCAAGTTCTGAATTCCGATCGTTCGCTGACGACTGGGGATTCCGACACAACACCTCCAGCCCCAACTACCCAAGGTCCAACGGCTTAGCAGAGAGTTCAATCAAAATTGTCAAAGGTCTGATGAAAAAGGCACACGGTGGAAATGAGGATTTCTAAAAATATGATGATCTACCGCAGCACACCGCTGCAGAACGGACTTTTACCTGCACACGTGTTAATGTGACGTCGCATCAGAACCAACCTACCCATCCATGAGGACTTGCTAACACCCAGAGTTGCTCACAAATTCAAACTCGTGAAGGAAAACAGGAGGACAAACAAAAACAAAAGTGCAAGACACTTACCTGAACTGAAGCCTGGAGATCGTGTACGACTCCGAGACTTCACTACTGGAACCTGGATGCAGCGAGGGTGTGTGCAGAGAGAAGTTGCACCGCGATCCTATGAGATCCAAACGGAGCATGGATCACAACTGAGACAAATCAGAGTGGATCTAAGGCTGCAGACATTCACTCAAGGGACTGAGGATCATCAGGAGGATACTGCTGAAGCGTCAAATGCCTTTAGAAATGGACAATTCAGTCAGAGCACCCTGACTGACAACGCTGTCCAACTGTTTCAGGAAGCACTTCAGCAGAACCACCAAAAATGACTGTCAGAGCCCATGAAAGGCTTATTGAGAATTGGTAAATAAAATAATACAAAAAAGGGGTACCTGGACTGAATGTTTTGTTAATGTGAAAAGAAATAGAGCCACAATAGAGTATTGTTGGACAGATTATATTTAGTTAAAAAAATAATAAATTGGGGGAAAGAAATGTGTGTTAATGAAAATTGCATGTTATGCAGGTTGAGTAAACACATGTGATGTGACATGTGTAGTTACATAGACTAGTAGTTTTATTTTAATGGAAAGAAGATGTGTTGTTATGTGTTAATAACATTTAGACTACGTTACCCAGCAGGCTAGGTGGGTGGTTGAAGAATGCCTTGCATGGCTAAACATGGAGTTTTCTAGCTGAAGTATATGTTCATTAAAAGTACGCCCCGGTTTGTCATTATATAAGGAACAAACATAACATGTGTGTGTGTGTGTGCGTGTGTGTGCACGTGTGCATGTGCGTGTGTGCGTGTGTGTGTGTGTGTATGTGTGTGCGCGTGCAGGTGCGTGCACAGTCGTGGCCAAAAGTTTTAAGAATGACACAAATATAAGTCTGCTGCCTCAGTTTGTATGATGGCAATTTGCATATACTCCAGAATGGTATGAAGAGTAATCAGATGAATTGCAATTAATTGAAAAGTCCCTATTTGCCATGGAAATGAACTGAATCCCCCAAAAACATTTCCACTGCATTTCAGCCCTGCCACAAAAGGACCAGCTGACATCATGTCAGTGATTCTCTTGTTAACACAGGTGTGAGTGTTGACGAGGACAAGGCTGGAGATCACTCTGCCACGCTGATTGAGTTTGAATAACAGACTGGAAGCTTCAAAAGGAGGGTGGTGCTTGGAATCATTGTTCTTCCTCTGTCAACCATGGTTACCTGCAAGGAAATACATGCCGTCATCATTGCTTTGCACAAAAGGGCTTCACAGGCAAGGATATTGCTGCCAGTAAGATTGCACCTAAATCAACCATTTATTGGATCATCAAGAACTTCAAGGAGAGCGGTTCAATTGTTGTGAAGAAGGCTTCAGGGTGTCCAAGAAAGTACAGCAAGCGCCAGGACCATCTCCTAAAGTTGATTCAGCTGCGGGATCGGGCACCACCAGTACAGAGCTTGCTCAGGAATGCAGCAGGCAGGTGTGAGTGCAACTGCACACACTGTGAGGAGAAGACTTTTGGAAGATGGCCTGGTGTCAAGAAGGGCAGCAAAGAAGCCACATCTCTCCAGTATCACTGCTTATATTTACATTGACTGGAGAGTGCTGTGGACTTGTATATCACCACTTATATTTACATTGACTGGAGAGTGCAGTGGACTTGTATATCACTGCTTATATTTACATTGACTGGAGAGTGCTGTGGACTTGTATATCACCACTTATATTTACATTGACTGGAGAGTGCAGTGGACTTGTATATCACCACTTATATTTACATTGACTGGAGAGTGCAGTGGACTTGTATATCACTGCTTATATTTACATTGACTGGAGAGTGCAGTGGACTTGTATATCACTGCTTATATTTACATTGACTGGAGAGTGCAGTGGATTTATATCTTGTATCTTCTTGCGTTCTCATTTCCTCATGCAGGTACCAAACCTACTGCTCTTACATCTGATCTGTGATCAGTGTTGTTAGCCCACCACAGGAAACAGCTCACCAGTTCACCACTATTTATTTTAGATGCTGCTACATCCTCTGCTGACGTTGATAGGAAGAAACACTGATGGCAGATTATCTAGAAATGAATCAGGACTGGTGAGAGTATCTGCAGGTGTACCAATAGAGTACTGTTTGCAGATCTGTCCTTAACCTTAGCCTACACGGCAATAATCAATTTAGCCAATCTGACAATCAGATCTAACCCGGTCAATAAATAATCAGATCAATGCAGAAACAGAGTGCTCCTTTGTCTTTATTTCTGGGATAGTCACCTGTTGAAGTGTCAGGGGGTAAGGAATGTTTTCTGGTCCCAGGTCTGTTTGTGTTATCTTTCCAATTCCTATTGTGAAATTGTTAAAGTCGTTGGTGAGACAGCACCAACAAATCTGGGACCAAGCTACATCAGACGCTCCTTCTGGTGCATTTCAATGAACCGGAGACTCAAATGCAGTTCACTACGATCACCATCCTTTATTTCAATCCTGTGTAACGTGGACCTGACCAAGTACCCAATGGACATCTGGAGAGCTGTGAATAGCCCAACGCACGCACGCACGCACGCACGCACGCACGCACGCACGCACGCACGCACGCACGCACACACACACACACACACACACACACACACACACACACACACACACACATGGGAGTGTTGGTTTTCTGAGAACATGTATTTATTAATGTATTTATCACAACCCATAAACCACCTCCAGGAAGTAGGAAATAAATCAGTAAAGTGCAAACATCAATCACAAATGAGGGTCTGCTTGTGTTAAAATACATGACCTGGTTACAGTGGCCTCGGAAAGCATTCAGACCCCTTGACTTTTTCCACATTGTGTTACGTTACAGCCTTATTCTAAAATGGATTAATAAAAAAAGTCCTCAGCAATATGCACACAATACCCCATAATGACATCACAATACCCCATAATGACATCACAATACCCCATAATGACACCATAATACCCCATAATGACAAAGTGAGAAAAAAAAAGTATTCAGCCCCTTTTCTATGAGACTCGAAACAGAGCTCAGGTGCCTCCTGTTTCCACTGATCATCATTGAGATGTTTCTACAACTTGGAGTCCACCAGTGCTGAAGTCAAATGAATGGAAATGGACACACCTGTCTATATAAGGTCCCACAGTTGACAGTGCATGTCAGAGCAAAAACAAAGCAATGAGGTTGAAGGAATTGTCCGTAGAGCTCCGAGACAGGATTGTGTTGAGCCACAGATCTGGGGAAAGGTACCAAATAATGTCTGCATCATTGAAGGTTCCCAAGAACACAGTGGCCTCCATCATTCTTAAATGGAAGATGTTGGCAACCACCAAGACTCTTCCTAGAGCTGGATGCCAAGCCAAACTGAGCAATCGGGGGAGAAGGGTCTTGGTCAGGGAGGTGACAAAGAACCTGATGGTCTCTCTGACACAGCTCTAGAGTTCCTCTGTGGAGATGGAAGTACATTCCAGAAGGACAACCATCTCTGCAGCACTCCACCAATCAGGCCTTTACGGTAGAGTGGCCAGCGGAAGCCACACCTCACTAAAAGGCACATGGCAGCCCGCTTGGAGTTTGCCAAAAGGCACCTAAAGACTCTCAGACCATGAGAAACAAGATTCTCTGGTCTGATGAAACCAAAATTGAACATTTTGGGCCTGAATGCCAAGCGTCACGTCTGGAGGAAACGTGGCACCATCCCTACAGTGAAGCATGGTGGTGGCAGCATCATGCTGTGGAGATGTTTTCAGCGGCAGGGACTGGGAGACTAGTCAGGATCGAGGCGAAAACTAAAGGAGAAAAGTACAGAGAGATCCTTGATGAAAACCTGCTCCAGAGCGCTCAGACCTCAGACTGGGGAGAAGGTTCACCTTACAACAGGACCATGACCCTAAGCACACAGCCAAGACAACGCACGAGTTGCTTCGGGACAAGTCTCTGAATGTCCTTGAGTGGCCCAGCCAGAGCCCGGACTTAAACCCGATCTAACATCTCTGGAGAGAAATGAAAATAGCTGTATAGCAACGCTCCCCATCCAACCTGACAGAGCTTGAGAGGATCTGCAGAGACGAATGGGAGAAACTCCCCAAATACAGGTGTGCCAAGCTTGTAGCATCATACCCAAGAAGACTTGAGCCTGTAATCGCTGCCAAAGGTGCTTCAACAAAATACTGAGTAAAGGGTCTGAATACCTATGTAAATGTGATATGTCAGTTTTTATTTTAATTTTTTATAAATGAGCAAAAATGTCTAAAAACCTGTTATTGCTATGTCATTATAGGGTATTGCGTGTAGATTGAGGATTTAAAATATATATATATTTTAGAATAAGGATGTAACGTAACAAAATGTGGAAAAAGTAAAGGGGTCTGAATACTTTCTGAAGGCTCTGTATTTGATGAGTTTTAGAAAGGATCAGTGGTGTGAATTCCTGTAGATAGGTATTGGCACCTGGTGTCCATTGTTCAGATAATATTTACAGTTACATCTATTATTAGCACCATTTGTTAATAATTGTATTGTTTATAGTCAGAGGGGAAAAGGACCATTGTGCAGTGTGAAAATAATCCTACTATACACAAAACAGATAGCTATATCGTTACGCTAATATAGGACTAGTAAAGGCGCAGTGAACTACTTACAAAAAAAATGACAAATAAAAAAAGATTCCGATTTTTCAGCGGGAGCTGCAGCACTATCAGCAACCCTACTTCCCCGCGGCAAAGGAAGAAAATTATGTTTTAAAAAAATAACTGAGATTTTGACAAGTAGCCCTTTCCTGCAGTCAACTAACAAAATATCTCTCTGGACTCATGGGTGGAATGTTCATTATATTTGTCTTGCTTTTTCAAAGATTATCTCAAATCTTGCTTTAACAAAGATTATTTTAAAAAATCCATTGTTTCTATGTCAAACAGTTTTGTAAAATGTTAGTCTTCTGTTATGTATATAAAGTGTAATACTGGGAAGCAAACTCAAAACTGAATACATTTGAAGTCTGTATCTGACATGGTACAGATGTCTTCTTTCTTTAAAGCCCCTAACCATGTGTGTGAGGTGTATACTTTTGTTTCAAAGGAGATTTGTTTAAGACTACCAAGAAACACTCTGTGTGACCCTGATTTAGCCCACTGCAGTAAAAGTGTACGCCCTTTTATCAAAGGACTCCGAGTCAGAGGAACTCATGGATACCATTTTTATGTCTCTGTGTGTAGTTTTAAGGACGTTGAAGGTAGGGTCTGCCCTTGTTAACTAACTTTAGTGAAATGACTGGAAGTCTACAGGAGAAGTTACAGTAGCATGGAGCTAGGAATGGGCTAAACTGCCAAAATCTGGAAGTATCCCTTTAAAGCTCGTACAGTAAATCACAGAGTTTTCCTTCCATGTCCATTGTCTTCCATTCCTGTTCTATGGAACATTCTTAAATCTCTCAATGTCCCTTTCTCTGTGGTTTATCAAGGTAAATGAATATCCTTTCTGTACACTGGCTCAATATCCTGAATACGTGTTCATTTTGTCCATCTCTACAATAATCTGAACAACACATCCTCTCTCTGATATGCCTCCAATCATCTCCAATCTTGCTTTAACATCCTTATGCCCTAAGCGCATTTCTTCGACTCCCATTCCTGCAAAGAAAATCAACAGTTAAATATTTTTGCGTATTACACACACACACACACACACACACACACACACACACACACACACACACACACACACACACACACACACATGCTGAGTTCTCCTCTGTCAGTTCTCCTCTGTCAGTTCTCCTCTGTGAGTTCTCCTCTGTCAGTTCTCCTCTGTCAGTTCTCCTCTGTCAGTTCTCCTCTGTCAGTTCTCCTCTGTCAGTTCTCCTCTGTCAGTTCTCCTCTGTCAGTTCTCCTCTGTCAGTTCTCCTCTGTCAGTTCTCCTCTGTCAGTTCTCCTCTGTGAGTTCTCCTCTGTCAGTTCTCCTCTGTCAGTTCTCCTCTGTCAGTTCTCCTCTGTCAGTTCTCCTCTGTCAGTTCTCCTCTGTCAGTTCTCCTCTGTGAGTTCTCCTCTGTCAGTTATCCTCTGTCAGTTCTCCTCTGTGAGTTCTCCTCTCTCAGTTCTCCTCTGTCAGTTCTCCTCTGTCAGTTCTCCTCTGTGAGTTCTCTTCTGTCAGTTCTCCTCTGTCAGTTATCCTCTGTCAGTTCTCCTCTGTGAGTTCTCCTCTGTCAGTTCTCCTCTGTCAGTTCTCCTCTGTCAGTTCTCCTCTGTCAGTTCTCCTCTGTCAGTTCTCCTCTGTCAGTTCTCCTCTGTGAGTTCTCCTCTGTCAGTTCTCCTCTGTCAGTTCTCCTCTGTCAGTTCTCCTCTGTCAGTTCTCTTCTGTCAGTTCTCCTCTGTCAGTTCTCCTCTGTGAGTTCTCCTCTGTCAGTTCTCCTCTCTGTCAGTTCTCCTCTGTCAGTTCTCCTCTGTCAGTTCTCCTCTGTGAGTTCTCCTCTGTCAGTTCTCCTCTGTCAGTTCTCCTCTGTCAGTTCTCCTCTGTGAGTTCTCCTCTGTCAGTTCTCCTCTGTGAGTTCTCCTCTGTCAGTTCTCCTCTGTGAGTTCTCTTCTGTCAGTTCTCCTCTGTCAGTTCTCCTCTGTCAGTTCTCCTCTGTGAGTTCTCTTCTGTCAGTTCTCCTCTGTGAGTTCTCCTCTGTCAGTTCTCCTCTGTGAATTCTCCTCTGTCAGTTCTCCTCTGTCAGTTCTCCTCTGTGAGTTCTCTTCTGTCAGTTCTCCTCTGTCAGTTCTCCTCTGTCAGTTCTCCTCTGTGAGTTCTCCTCTGTGAGTTCTCCTCTGTGAGTTCTCTTCTGTCAGTTCTCCTCTGTCAGTTCTCCTCTGTCAGTTCTCCTCTGTGAGTTCTCCTCTGTCAGTTCTCCTCTGTGAGTTCTCTTCTGTCAGTTCTCCTCTGTGAGTTGTGAGTTCTTCTGTCAGTTCTCCTCTGTGAGTTCTCCTCTGTCAGTTCTCCTCTGTCAGTTCTCCTCTGTCATTTCTCCTCTGTCAGTTCTCCTCTGTCAGTTCTCCTCTGTCAGTTCTCATCTGTCAGTTCTCCTCTGTGAGTTCTCTTCTGTCAGTTCTCCTCTGTCAGTTCTCCTCTGTCAGTTCTCCTCTGTCAGTTCTCCTCTGTCAGTTCTCCTCTGTCAGTTCTCATCTGTCAGTTCTCCTCTGTGAGTTCTCCTCTGTCAGTTCTCCTCTGTCAGTTCTCCTCTGTCAGGTCTCCTCTGTGAGTTCTCTTCTGTCAGTTCTCCACTGTCAGTTCTCCTCTGTCAGTTCTCCTCTGTCAGTTCTCCTCTGTCAGTTCTCCTCTGTCAGTTCTCCTCTGTCAGTTCTCCTCTGTCAGTTCTCCTCTGTCAGTTCTCCTCTGTCAGTTCTCCTCTGTCAGTTCTCCTCTGTGAGTTCTCTTCTGTCAGTTCTCCTCTGTCAGTTCTCCTCTGTCAGTTCTCCTCTGTCAGTTCTCCTCTGTCAGTTCTCCTCTGTCAGTTCTCCTCTGTCAGTTCTCCTCTGTCAGTTCTCCTCTGTGAGTTCTCTTCTGTCAGTTCTCCTCTGTGAGTTCTCCTCTGTCAGTTCTCCTCTGTCAGTTCTCCTCTGTCAGTTCTCCTCTGTCAGTTCTCCTCTGTCAGTTCTCCTCTGTCAGTTCTCCTCTGTGAGTTCTCTTCTGTCAGTTCTCCTCTGTCAGTTCTCCTCTGTCAGTTCTCCTCTGTGAGTTCTCCTCTGTCAGTTCTCCTCTGTGAGTTCTCTTCTGTCAGTTCTCCTCTGTGAGTTCTCCTCTGTCAGTTCTCCTCTGTGAGTTCTCCTCTGTCAGTTCTCCTCTGTCAGTTCTCCTCTGTGAGTTCTCCTCTGTCAGTTCTCCTCTGTGAGTTCTCTTCTGTCAGTTCTCCTCTGTCAGTTCTCCTCTGTCAGTTCTCCTCTGTGAGTTCTCCTCTGTCAGTTCTCCTCTGTGAGTTCTCCTCTGTCAGTTCTCCTCTGTCAGTTCTCCTCTGTCAGTTCTCCTCTGTCAGTTCTCCTCTGTCAGTTCTCCTCTGTCAGTTCTCCTCTGTCAGTTCTCCTCTGTCAGTTCTCCTCTGTGAGTTCTCTTCTGTCAGTTCTCCTCTGTCAGTTCTCCTCTGTGAGTTCTCCTCTGTGAGTTCTCCTCTGTCAGTTCTCCTCTGTGAGTTCTCCTCTGTCAGTTCTCCTCTGTCAGTTCTCCTCTGTGAGTTCTCCTCTGTCAGTTCTCCTCTGTCAGTTCTCCTCTGTCAGTTCTCCTCTGTGAGTTCTCTTCTGTCAGTTCTCCTCTGTCAGTTCTCCTCTGTCAGTTCTCCTCTGTCAGTTCTCCTCTGTCAGTTCTCCTCTGTGAGTTCTCTTCTGTCAGTTCTCCTCTGTCAGTTCTCCTCTGTCAGTTCTCCTCTGTCAGTTCTCCTCTGTCAGTTCTCCTCTGTCAGTTCTCCTCTGTCAGTTCTCCTCTGTCAGTTCTCCTCTGTCAGTTCTCCTCTGTGAGTTCTCTTCTGTCAGTTCTCCTCTGTGAGTTCTCCTCTGTCAGTTCTCCTCTGTCAGTTCTCCTCTGTCAGTTCTCCTCTGTCAGTTCTCCTCTGTGAGTTCTCTTCTGTCAGTTCTCCTCTGTCAGTTCTCCTCTGTCAGTTCTCCTCTGTGAGTTCTCCTCTGTCAGTTCTCCTCTGTCAGTTCTCCTCTGTCAGTTCTCCTCTGTCAGTTCTCCTCTGTCAGTTCTCCTCTGTGAGTTCTCCTCTGTCAGTTCTCCTCTGTCAGTTCTCCTCTGTCAGTTCTCCTCTGTCAGTTCTCCTCTGTCAGTTCTCCTCTGTCAGTTCTCCTCTGTCAGTTCTCCTCTGTCAGTTCTCCTCTGTCAGTTCTCCTCTGTCAGTTCTCCTCTGTCAGTTCTCCTCTGTGAGTTCTCCTCTGTCAGTTCTCCTCTGTGAGTTCTCCTCTGTCAGTTCTCCTCTGTGAGTTCTCCTCTGTCAGTTCTCCTCTGTGAGTTCTCTTCTGTCAGTTCTCCTCTGTCAGTTCTCCTCTGTGAGTTCTCCTCTGTGAGTTCTCCTCTGTCAGTTCTCCTCTGTGAGTTCTCCTCTGTCAGTTCTCCTCTGTCAGTTCTCCTCTGTCAGTTCTCCTCTGTCAGTTCTCCTCTGTCAGTTCTCCTCTGTCAGTTCTCCTCTGTCAGTTCTCCTCTGTCAGTTCTCCTCTGTCAGTTCTCCTCTGTCAGTTCTCCTCTGTCAGTTCTCCTCTGTCAGTTCTCCTCTGTCAGTTCTCCTCTGTGAGTTCTCCTCTGTCAGTTCTCCTCTGTCAGTTCTCCTCTGTCAGTTCTCCTCTGTCAGTTCTCCTCTGTCAGTTCTCCTCTGTCAGTTCTCTTCTGTCAGTTCTCCTCTGTCTCCTCAGGTGCTCACTAACTGCTGGGACACAATTAGACCCCTGTGGCCTGATGATGGAAGTGGCTGATAGACAGACTGTGGCCTGATGATGGAACTGGCTGATAGTGACAGACTGTGGCCTGATGATGGAACTGGCTGATAGTGACAGACTGTGGCCTGATGATGGAACTGGCTGATAGTGACAGACTGTGACCTGATGATGGAACTGGCTGATAGTGACAGACTGTGGCCTGATGATGGAACTGGCTGATAGTGACAGACTGTGACCTGATGATGGAACTGGCTGATAGTGACAGACTGTGGCCTGATGATGGAACTGGCTGATAGTGACAGACTGTGGCCTGATGATGGAACTGGCTGATAGTGACAGACTGTGGCCTGATGATGGAACTGGCTGATAGTGACAGACTGTGGCCTGATGATGGAAGTGGCTGATAGACAGATTGTGGCCTGATGATGGAACTGGCTGATAGTGACAGACTGTGGCCTGATGATGGAAGTGGCTGATAGACAGACTGTGACCTGATGATGGAACTGGCTGATAGTGACAGACTGTGGCCTGATGATGGAAGTGGCTGATAGACAGACTGTGACCTGATGATGGAACTGGCTGATAGTGACAGACTGTGGCCTGATGATGGAACTGGCTGATAGTGACAGACTGTGACCTGATGATGGAACTGGCTGATAGTGACAGACTGTGGCCTGATGATGGAACTGGCTGATAGTGACAGACTGTGACCTGATGATGGAACTGGCTGATAGTGACAGACTGTGACCTGATGATGGAACTGGCTGATAGTGACAGACTGTGGCCTGATGATGGAACTGGCTGATAGTGACAGACTGTGGCCTGATGATGGAACTGGCTGATAGTGACAGACTGTGGCCTGATGATGGAAGTGGCTGATAGACAGATTGTGGCCTGATGATGGAACTGGCTGATAGTGACAGACTGTGGCCTGATGATGGAAGTGGCTGATAGACAGACTGTGACCTGATGATGGAACTGGCTGATAGTGACAGACTGTGGCCTGATGATGGAAGTGGCTGATAGACAGACTGTGACCTGATGATGGAACTGGCTGATAGTGACAGACTGTGACCTGATGATGGAACTGGCTGATAGTGACAGACTGTGACCTGATGATGGAACTGGCTGATAGTGACAGACTGTGACCTGATGATGGAACTGGCTGATAGTGACAGACTGTGGCCTGATGATGGAACTGGCTGATAGTGACAGACTGTGGCCTGATGATGGAACTGGCTGATAGTGACAGACTGTGGCCTGATGATGGAAGTGGCTGATAGACAGATTGTGGCCTGAAGATGGAACTGGCTGATAGACAGACTGTGGCCTGAAGATGGAACTGGCTGATAGACAGACTGTGGCCTGAAGATGGAACTGGCTGATAGACAGACTGTGGCCTGAAGATGGAACTGGCTGATAGACAGACTGTGGCCTGAAGATGGAACTGGCTGATAGACAGACTGTGACCTGAAGATGGAACTGGCTGATAGACAGACTGTGGCCTGATGATGGAAGTGGCTGATAGACAGACTGTGGCCTGATGATGGAACTGGCTGATAGTGACAGACTGTGGCCTAATGATGGAAGTGGCTGATAGACAGACTGTGACCTGAAGATGGAACTGGCTGATAGACAGACTGTGGCCTGATGATGGAAGTGGCTGATAGACAGACTGTGGCCTGATGATGGAACTGGCTGATAGTGACAGACTGTGGCCTAATGATGGAAGTGGCTGATAGACAGACTGTGACCTGATGATGGAACTGGCTGATAGACAGACTTGTGACCTGATGATGGAAGTGGCTGATAGACTGTGGCCTGATGATGGAACTGGCTGATAGTCACAGATGCACAATTTGAGACCCAGATAAACTGTGTGTCTTTCACACTTACCTTGGCTTTCTGCATGACTGTTCCTTTAGAGGAAGAGTAGACATGTTTCTTACAGCTGACGGGTATAGATCCAGAGCAGCAGGATCTGCTGTAGACCTGAGACACACACCAGTTCAAATCATTAGCACCACTGATCATTTATTTGCTGGTGGGTCTATTTGTGTGTGTGAGTGTGTGTTTGCGTGCGTGTATGTGCGTATGCATGAGCACATTTATGTGTGTTGTACCTTGCTGGAGGGTTTGCTCTCCCCAGGTGCCCCCAGAGCTCCTCCTGCTAGACTCTTCTGCAGATTGTCTTTAACCTGGGTGAGACGGAGCTCCAGGTCCACCCTCTCACTCTCCTTCCCCCGGCAAGCCTCCTCTAGCTGGGACACATGCTCACTCAGGGAGCTCCTCTGCTCCTCTGCTCCAGGAACACACAGAAAGAGGAAATTGATTAGGGAGCACCTGTCTAGTTGCTCCAGTAGGGGGTGGTAGAGCGTTGCTGATTATATTTTGTAGGTATGTTTAAGTACTGTAGCCTACTGAGATTTGTTTTGTGTGTTTGTGTGTTCTGACCCCTCTTACCTGAAGCAGTCTTCAACCTCTCCTTCACCTCTCTCCTCGCTTGTCTCAGTGTCAGCAGAGTGTTCCGTATTCCATCCCTCTCTCTCTCCAGCTCTTCTTTCTCTTTCAAGTAGTGTTTAGCGTCCTCCTCCGCTCGTGTTTTCCCATAGAGACCATATTGATTGGCATCTGGGGGAGTCACAGAAGGGTGAGAGGTGAAAGGTCAGACCTGGTGAGGTTATGGGAAGAAGACATAACATCTTCTCTCTCTCCCTCTCTCTCCCTCTCTCTCCCTCTCTCTCTGCCTCTCTCCCTCTCTCTCTCAGAGGAAGAGTAGGAGACAGAAAGACAGGGGATAGAGATACAGAAGAGAGAGAGAGAGAGGTCAGTAGCGTAGCTAATGAGGTTCTCAGGTTCCATCCTCTCCTCTTCTTTTCTCTCCAGACAGACAGTAGGCTTTGAAGTGACAGACAGACAGACAGACAGTAGACTTTGAAGTGACAGACAGAAAGATAGTAGACCTTGAAGTGACAGACAGACAGACAGACAGACAGACAGACAGACAGACAGACAGACAGACAGACAGTAGATTCTGAAGTGACAGACAGACAGACAGACAGTAGACTTTGAAGTGACAGACAGACAGACAGACAGACAGACAGACAGACAGACAGACAGACAGACAGACAGACAGACAGACAGACAGACAGACAGTAGACTTTGAAGTGACAGACAGACAGACAGTAGACTTTGAAGTGACAGACAGACAGACAGACAGACAGACAGACAGACAGACAGACAGACAGACAGACAGTAGACTCTGAAGTGACAGACAGACAGACAGACAGACAGTAGACTTTGAAGTGACAGACAGACAGACAGACAGACAGACAGACAGACAGACAGACAGACAGACAGACAGACAGTAGACTCTGAAGTGACAGACAGACAGACAGACAGACAGACAGACAGACAGACAGACAGACAGACAGACAGACAGACAGACAGACAGACAGACAGACAGTAGACTTTGAAGTGACAGACAGACAGACAGACAGACAGACAGACAGACAGACAGACAGACAGACAGACAGACAGTAGACTCTGAAGTGACAGACAGACAGACAGACAGACAGACAGACAGACAGACAGACAGACAGACAGACAGACAGACAGACAGAC
>NC_068424.1:72752310-72779810 GCF_023373465.1 Oncorhynchus keta
TATATATATATATATATATATATATATATATATATATATATATATATATATATATAATATGACATTTGTAATGTCTTTACTGTTTTGAAACTGTTGTATGTGTAATGTTTACTGTTAATTTTTGTTGTTTTCACTTTATATATTCACTTTGTATGTTGTCTACCTCACTTGCTTTGGCAATGTTAACACATGTTTCCCATGCCAATAAAGCCCTTGAATTGAATTGAATTGAATTGAGAGGGGGGGATACAGAGAGAGACAGAGACTCTAGAGAGAGAGAGAGGGGGGATACAGAGAGAGAGAGAGAGAGAGAGAGAGAGAGAGAGAGAGAGAGAGAGAGAGAGGGGGGATACAGAGAGACAGAGAGAGAGAGAGAGAGAGAGAGAGGGGGGATACAGAGAGAGAGAGAGAGAGAGAGAGAGAGAGAGAGAGAGAGAGAGAGAGAGAGAGGGGGGGGGATACAGAGAGAGACAGAGAGAGAGAGAGAGAGAGAGAGAGAGGGGGATACAGAGAGAGAGAGAGAGAGGGGGATACAGAGAGAGACAGAGAGCGAGAGAGAGAGAGAGAGAGAGAGAGGGGGATACAGAGAGAGAGAGAGAGAGAGAGAGAGAGAGGGGGGATACAGAGAGAGAGAGAGAGAGAGAGAGAGAGAGGGGGGATACAGAGAGAGAGAGGCCAATAGGGCTCTGGTCAAAAGTAGTCCACTATGTAGGATATAGGGTGCCATTTGGGAAGTTACCCTAGACAGGTCCAGTTCTACTGGGCGAACAGATAAACACAGTGACTGATGCTGATGTGTTGTTCTGTTGTTGTTCTGTTGTTCTGTTGTTGTTCTGTTGTTATTCTGTTGTTCTGTTGTTATTATGTTGTTCTGTTGTTATTCTGTTGTTCTGTTGTTCTGTTGTTATTCTGTTGTTCTGTTATTATTCTGTTGTTCTGTGTTTAGGCTATGGGTTCTATTGGGTTTAACACACACTGACTCTAATATAACCTCTCACTGACTAGTTTTAGACACACTGACTCTAGTGTTATACACACTGACTCTAATATAACCTCTCACTGACTAGTTTTACACACACTGACTATATTGTAACCCCTCATTGACTCTAGTGTAACACACACAGACTCTAGTTTTACACACACTGACTCTATTGTAACACACACTGACTCTAGTGTAACACACACTGACTCTAGTGTTATACACACTGACTCTAGTGTTATACACACTGACTCTAGTGTACAACACACACTGACTCTAGTGTACAACACACACTGACTCTAGTGTACAACACACACTGGCTTGAGTGTACAACACACTGGCTAGTGTACAACACACAATGACTCTAGTGTACAACACACTGACTCTAGTGTACAACACACTGACTCTAGTGTACAACACACTGGCTCTAGTGAACAACACACTGGCTCTAGTGTACAACACACTGACTCTAGTGTACAACACACTGGCTCTAGTGTACATCACACAATGACTCAAGTGTACAATACACTGGCTCTAGTGTACAACACACACTGACTCTAGTGTACAACACACACTGACTCAAGTGTTATACACACTGACTCTAGTGTTATACACACTGACTCTAGTGTACAACACACACTGACTAGTGTACAACACACTGGCTCTACTGTTATACACAATGACTCTAGTGTACAACACACTGGCTCTACTGTTATACACAATGACTCTAGTGTACAACACACACTGACTCTAGTGTTATACACAATGACTCTAGTGTACAACACACACTGACTAGTGTACAACACACACTGACTCTAGTGTTATACACACTGACTCTAATATAACCTCTCACTGACTCTAGTGTAACACACACGGACTCTAGTTTTACAACACTGACTCTATTGTAACCCCTCCCCTGACTCTATTGTTACAACACACTGACTCTATTGTAACACACACTGACTCTAGTGTTATACACACTGACTCTAGTGTTATACACACTGACTCTAGTGTACAACACACACTGACTCTAGTGTACAACACACACTGAATCTAGTGTACAACACACACGGACTCTAGTGTACAACACACTGACTCTAGTGTACAACACATACTGACTCTAGTGTACAACACACACTGACTCTAGTGTTATACACAATGACTCTAGTGTACAACACACACTGGCTCTAGTGTACAACACACTGGCTCGAGTGTACAACACACACTGACTCTAGTGTACAACACACACTGACTCTAGTGTACAACACACTGGCTCTAGTGTACAACACACACTGACTCTGGTGTTATACACACTGACTCTAGTGTACAACACACACTGGCTCTAGTGTACAACACACACTGACTCTAGTTACAACACACACTGGCTCTAGTGTTATACACAATGACTCTAGTGTACAACACACACTGACTCTAGTGTTATACACAATGACTCTAGTGTACAACACACACTGACTAGTGTACAACACACACTGACTCTAGTGTTATACACACTGACTCTAATATAACCTCTCACTGACTAGTTTTACACACACTGACTCTATTGTAACTCCTCACTGACTCTAGTGTAACACACACGGACTCTAGTTTTACACACACTGACTCTATTGTAACCCCTCCCTGACTCTATTGTTACACACACTGACTCTATTGTACACACACTGACTCTAGTGTTATACACACTGACTCTAGTGTTATACACACTGACTCTAGTGTTATACACACTGACTCTAGTGTACAACACACACTGACTCTAGTGTACAACACACACTGAATCTAGTGTACAACACACACGGACTCTAGTGTACAACACACACTGACTCTAGTGTACAACACATACTGACTCTAGTGTACAACACACACTGGCTCTAGTGTACAACACACTGGCTCTAGTGTACAACACACACTGACTCTAGTGTACAACACACACTGACTCTAGTGTACAACACACTGGCTCTAGTGTACAACACACACTGACTCTGGTGTTATACACACTGACTCTAGTGTACAACACACACTGACTCTAGTGTACAACACACACTGACTCTAGTGTTATACACAATGATTCTAGTGTACAACACACACTGCTCTAGTGTACAACACACTGGCTCGAGTGTACAACACACACTGACTCTAGTGTACAACACACACTGACTCTAGTGTACAACACACTGGCTCTAGTGTACAACACACACTGACTCTAGTGTACAATACACTGGCTCTAGTGTACAACACACACTGACTCTAGTGTACAACACACACTGACTCTAGTGTTATACACACTGACTAGTGTACAACACACTGGCTCTAGTGTACAACAAACTGGCTCGAGTGTACAACACACACTGACTCTAGTGTACAACACACACTGACTCTAGTGTACAACACACACTGACTCTAGTGTACAACACACACTGACTCTAGTGTACAACACACTGGCTCTAGTGTACAACACACTGGCTCTAGTGTACAACACACACTGACTCTAGTGTACAACACACTGGCTCTAGTGTACAACACACTGGCTAGTGTACAACACACAATGACTCTAGTGTACAACACACTGACTCTAGTGTACAACACACTGGCTCTAGTGTACAAACACTGGCTTTAGTGTACAACACACTGACTCTAGTGTACAACACACTGACTCTAGTGTACAACACACTGGCTCTAGTGTACAACACACAATGACTCAAGTGTACAATACACTGGCTCTAGTGTACAACACACACTGACTCTAGTGTACAACACACACTGACTCAAGTGTTATACACTGACTCTAGTGTTATACACAATGACTCTAGTGTACAACACACACTGACTAGTGTACAAACACACTGGCTCTACTGTTATACACAATGACTCTAGTGTACAACACACACTGACTCTAGTGTTATACACAATGACTCTAGTGTGCAACACACACTGACTAGTGTACAACACACACTGACTCTAGTGTTATACACACTGACTCTAATATAACCTCTCACTGACTAGTTTTACACACACTGACTCTATTGTAACCCCTCACTGACTCTAGTGTAACACACACGGACTCTAGTTTTACACAACTGACTCTATTATAACCCCTCCCTGACTCTATTGTTACACACACTGACTCTATTGTAACACACACTGACTCTAGTGTTATACACACTGACTCTAGTGTTATACACACTGACTCTAGTGTTATACACACTGACTCTAGTGTACAACACACACTGACTCTAGTGTACAACACACACTGAATCTAGTGTACAACACACACGGACTCTAGTGTACAACACACACTGACTCTAGTGTACAACACATACTGACTCTAGTGTACAACACACACTGGCTCTAGTGTACAACACACTGGCTCTAGTGTACAACACACACTGACTCTAGTGTACAACACACACTGACTCTAGTGTACAACACACTGGCTCTAGTGTACAACACACACTGACTCTGGTGTTATACACACTGACTCTAGTGTACAACACACACTGACTCTAGTGTACAACACACACTGACTCTAGTGTTATACACAATGATTCTAGTGTACAACACACACTGGCTCTAGTGTACAACACACTGGCTCTAGTGTACAACACACACTGACTCTAGTGTACAACACACACTGACTCTAGTGTACAACACACTGGCTCTAGTGTACAACACACACTGACTCTAGTGTACAATACACTGGCTCTAGTGTACAACACACACTGACTCTAGTGTACAACACACACTGACTCTAGTGTTATACACACTGACTAGTGTACAACACACTGGCTCTAGTGTACAACAAACTGGCTCTAGTGTACAACACACACTGACTCTAGTGTACAACACACACTGACTCTAGTGTACAACACACACTGACTCTAGTGTACAACACACACTGACTCTAGTGTACAACACACTGGCTCTAGTGTACAACACACTGGCTCTAGTGTACAACACACACTGACTCTAGTGTACAACACACTGGCTCTAGTGTACAACACACTGGCTAGTGTACAACACACAATGACTCTAGTGTACAACACACTGACTCTAGTGTACAACACACTGGCTCTAGTGTACAACACACTGGCTTTAGTGTACAACACACTGACTCTAGTGTACAACACACTGACTCTAGTGTACAACACACTGGCTCTAGTGTACAACACACAATGACTCAAGTGTACAATACACTGGCTCTAGTGTACAACACACACTGACTCTAGTGTACAACACACACTGACTCAAGTGTTATACACACTGACTCTAGTGTTATACACAATGACTCTAGTGTACAACACACACTGACTAGTGTACAACACACTGGCTCTAGTGTTATACACAATGACTCTAGTGTACAACACACACTGACTCTAGTGTTATACACAATGACTCTAGTGTGCAACACACACTGACTAGTGTACAACACACACTGACTCTAGTGTTATACACACTGACTCTAATATAACCTCTCACTGACTAGTTTTACACACTGACTCTATTGTAACCCCTCACTGACTCTAGTGTAACACACACGGACTCTAGTTTTACACACACTGACTCTATTATAACCCCTCCCTGACTCTATTGTTACACACTGACTCTATTGTAACACACACTGACTCTAGTGTTATACACACTGACTCTAGTGTTATACACACTGACTCTAGTGTTATACACACTGACTCTAGTGTACAACACACACTGACTCTAGTGTACAACACACACTGAATCTAGTGTACAACACACACTGACTCTAGTGTACAACACACACTGACTCTAGTGTACAACACACACTGACTCTAGTGTTATACACACTGACTAGTGTACAACACACACTGACTCTAGTGTACACACACACTGACTCTAGTGTACAACACACTGGCTCCAGTGTACAACACACTGGCTCTAGTGTACAACACACTGGCTCTAGTGTACAACACACTGGCTCTAGTGTACAACACACACTGACTCTAGTGTACAACACACTGGCTCCAGTGTACATCACACTGGCTCTAGTGTACAACACACTGGCTCTAGTGTACAACACAATGACTCTAGTGTACAACACACAATGACTCTAGTGTTATACACAATGACTCTAGTGTTCAACACACACTGACTCTAGTGTTATACACACTCTAGTGTACAACACACACTGACTCTAGTGTACAACACACACTGACTCTAGTGTACAACACACACTGACTCTAGTGTACAACACACTGGCTCTAGTGTACAACACACAATGACTCTAGTGTACAACACACACTGACTCTAGTGTTATACACACTGACTAGTGTACAACACACACTGACTCTAGTGTACAACACACTGGCTCTAGTGTACAACACACACTGACTCTAGTGTACAACACACTGACTAGTGTACAACACACACTGACTAGTTTACAACACACTGACTCTAGTGTTATACACAATGACTCTCGTGTACAACACACACTGACTCTAGTGTACAACACACACTGACTCTAGTGTACAACACACACTGACTCTAGTGTTATACACAATGACTCTAGTGTACAACACACTGACTAGTGTACAACACATACTGACTCTAGTGTACAACACACACTGACTCTAGTGTTCTACACAATGACTCTAGTGTACAACACACACTGACTCTAGTGTTATACACAATGACTCTAGTGTACAACACACACTGACTAGTGTACAACACACACTGACTCTAGTGTACAACACACACTGACTCTAGTGTACAACACACACTGACTCTAGTGTACAACACACTGACTCTAGTGTACAACACACAATGACTCTAGTGTACAACACACACTGACTCTAGTGTACAACACACACTGACTCTAGTGTACAACACACACGGACTCTAGTGTACAACACACTGGCTCTAGTGTACAACACACACTGACTCTAGTGTACAACACACACTGACTCTAGTGTACAACACACTGGCTCTAGTGTACAACACACACTGACTCTAGTGTACAACACACACTGACTCTAGTGTACAACACACACTGACTCTAGTGTACAACACACACGGACTCTAGTGTACAACACACTGGCTCTAGTGTACAACACACACTGACTCTAGTGTACAACACACTGGCTCTAGTGTACAACACACAATGACTCTAGTGTACAACACACACTGGCTCTAGTGTACAACACACAATGACTCTAGTGTACAACACACACTGACTCTAGTGTACAACACACTAGCTCTAGTGTACAACACACACTGACTCTAGTGTTATACACACTGACTAGTGTACAACACACACTGACTCTAGTGTACAACACACACTGACTCTAGTGTACAACACACACGGACTCTAGTGTACAACACACTGGCTCTAGTGTACAACACACACTGACTCTAGTGTACAACACACTGGCTCTAGTGTACAACACACAATGACTCTAGTGTACAACACACACTGGCTCTAGTGTACAACACACAATGACTCTAGTGTACAACACACACTGACTCTAGTGTACAACACACTGGCTCTAGTGTACAACACACACTGACTCTAGTGTTATACACACTGACTCTAGTGTACAACACACACTGACTCTAGTGTACAACACACTGACTCTAGTGTTATACACAATGACTCTAGTGTACAACACACAATGACTCTAGTGTACAACACACTGACTCTAGTGTTATACACACTGACTCTAGTGTACAACACACAATGACTCTAGTGTACAACACACACTGACTCTAGTGTACAACACACTGGCTCTAGTGTACAACACACACTGACTCTAGTGTTATACACACTGACTCTAGTGTACAACACACACTGACTCTAGTGTACAACACACTGACTAGTGTACAACACACACTGACTAGTTTACAACACACTGGCTCTAGTGTACAACACACACTGACTCTAGTGTTATACACACTGACTCTAGTGTACAACACACACTGACTCTAGTGTACAACACACTGACTAGTGTACAACACACACTGACTAGTTTACAACACACTGGCTCTAGTGTACAACCTGAAACCCCACCTGAAACCCCACCTCTTTAAGGAATACCTAGGATAGGATAAAGTAATCCTTCTCACCCCCCCCCCTTAAAAGATTTAGATGCACTATTGTAAAGTGGCTGTTCCACTGGATGTCATAAGGTGAATGCACCAATTTGTAAGTCGCTCTGGATAAGAGCGTCTGCTAAATGACTTAAATGTAAATGTAAATGTACAACACACACTGACTCTAGTGTACAACTCACTGGCTCTAGTGTACAACACACACTGGCTCTAGTGTACAACATACACTGACTCTAGTGTACAACACACACTGACTCTAGTGTACAACACACACTGACTCTAGTGTACAACACACACTGACTCTAGTGTACAACACACACTGACTCTAGTGTACAACACACACGGACTCTAGTGTACAACACACTGGCTCTAGTGTACAACACACACTGACTCTAGTGTACAACACACTGGCTCTAGTGTACAACACACAATGACTCTAGTGTACAACACACACTGGCTCTAGTGTACAACACACAATGACTCTAGTGTACAACACACACTGACTCTAGTGTTATACACACTGACTCTAGTGTACAACACACACTGACTCTAGTGTACAACCTCACACTGACTCTAGTGTACAACACACACGGACTCTAGTGTACAACACACTGGCTCTAGTGTACAACACACACTGACTCTAGTGTACAACACACTGTCTCTAGTTTACAACACACACTGACTCTAGTGTACAACACACTGGCTCTAGTGTACAACACACACTGACTCTAGTGTTATACACACTGACTCTAGTGTACAACACACACTGACTCTAGTGTACAACACACTGACTAGTGTACAACACACACTGACTAGTTTACAACACACTGGCTTTGGTGTACAACACACACTGACTAGTTTACAACACACTGGCTCTAGTGTACAACACACACTGACTCTAGTGTTATACACACTGACTCTAGTGTACAACACACACTGACTCTAGTGTACAACACACTGACTAGTGTACAACACACACTGACTAGTTTACAACACACTGGCTCTAGTGTACAACACACACTGACTCTAGTGTACAACACACTGACTAGTGTACAACACACACTGACTAGTTTACAACACACTGGCTCTAGTGTACAACCTGAAACCCCACCTGAAACCCCACCTCTTTAAGGAATACCTAGGATAGGATAAAGTAATCCTTCTCACCCCCCCCCCTTAAAAGATTTAGATGCACTATTGTAAAGTGGCTGTTCCACTGGATGTCATAAGGTGAATGCACCAATTTGTAAGTCGCTCTGGATAAGAGCGTCTGCTAAATGACTTAAATGTAAATGTAAAACACACACTAACTCTAGTGTACAACTCACTGGCTCTAGTGTACAACACACACTGGCTCTAGTGTACAACATACTCTAGTGTACAACACACACTGACTCTAGTGTACAACACACACTGACTCTAGTGTACAACACACACTGGCTCTAGTGTACAACACACAATGACTCTAGTGTTATACACAATGACTCTAGTGTACAACACACACTGACTCTAGTGTACAACACACACTGACTCTAGTGTACAACACACACTGGCTCTAGTGTACAACACACAATGACTCTAGTGTTATACACAATGACTCTAGTGTACAACACACACTGACTCTAGTGTACAAACACACTGACTCTAGTGTACAACACACACTGACTAGTTTACAACACACTGACTCTAGTGTACAACACACACGGACTCTAGTGTACAACACACTGGCTCTAGTGTACAACACACACTGACTCTAGTGTTATACACACTGACTCTAGTGTACAACACACACTGACTCTAGTGTACAACACACTGGCTCTAGTGTACAACACACACTGACTCTAGTGTTATACACACTGACTCTAGTGTACAACTCACTGGCTCTAGTGTACAACACACACTGGCTCTAGTGTACAACATACACTGACTCTAGTGTACAACATACACTGACTCTAGTGTACAACACACACTGACTCTAGTGTACAACTCACTGGCTCTAGTGTACAACACACACTGGCTCTAGTGTACAACATACACTGACTCTAGTGTACAACACACACTGACTCTAGTGTACAACACACACGGACTCTAGTGTACAACACACTGGCTCTAGTGTACAACACACACTGACTCTAGTGTTATACACACTGACTCTAGTGTACAACACACACTGACTCTAGTGTACAACACACTGGCTCTAGTGTACAACACACACTGACTCTAGTGTTATACACACTGACTCTAGTGTACAACACACACTGACTCTAGTGTACAACACACACTGGCTCTAGTGTACAACACACAATGACTCTAGTGTTATACACAATGACTCTAGTGTACAACACACACTGACTCTAGTGTACAACACACACTGACTCTAGTGTACAACACACACTGACTCTAGTGTACAACACACACTGACTCTAGTGTACAACACACACACACCTTGTCCAGCTCAGTCTTTCTGGGCATCATGGGAGAAGTGGTCTCTTCTGGTCCTTTTCCCTGACTAACTTCATGGACCACCTGAGAACACACACACAGGCACACACACACACACACACACACACACACACAGACACAGACACACACACACACACACACACACACACACACACACACACACACACACACACACACACACACACACACACACACACACACACACACACACACACACACACACACACACACACACACACACATAAGGAAGGGAAAGGGAAATTATGTGTGTGACAGAATGTGTGTTTGCATAGGTCAAATCAAATCAAAATTGATTTGTCACGTGCGCCAAATACAACAGGTTACAGTGAAATGCTGAATACAACAGGTTACAGTGAAATGCTGAATACAACAGGTTACAGTGAAATGCTGAATACAACAGGTTACAGTGAAATGCTGAATACAACAGGTTACAGTGAAATGCTGAATACAACAGGTTACAGTGAAATGCTGAATACAACAGGTTACAGTGAAATGCTGAATACAACAGGTTACAGTGTAATGCTGAATACAACAGGTTACAGTGAAATGCTGAATACAACAGGTTACAGTGAAATGCTGAATACAACAGGTTACAGTGTAATGCTGAATACAACAGGTTACAGTGAAATGCTTTACTTACAGGCTCTAACCAATAGCGCAAGAAAGGTATTAGGTGAACAATAGGCAGGTAAAGAAATAAAACAACAGTAAAAACACAGGCTGTATACAGTAGCAAGGCTATAAAAGTAGCGAGGCTACATACAGACACCAGTTAGTCAGGCTGATTGAGGTAGTATGTAGATATGGTTAAAGTGACTATGCATGTATGATGAACAGAGAATAGCAGAAGCGTAAAAATAGGGTTTGGCAGGTGGTGGGACACAATACAGATAGCCCGGTTAGCCAATGTGCAGGAGCACTGGTTGGTCAGCCCAATTGAGGTAGTATGTACATGAATGTATAGTTAAAGTCACTATGCATATATGCATATATACGAACGTGAGTGCCACGGGTCTGTAGTCATTTAGCAGGTTGCCTAAAGGTGCATGCATTTGTGTGTTGTGTGTGTTTTGTCCTCACCCTGAGCCACCTGTGTGCCTGCTCCCTGCTCTGCACAGCCAAGACCAGAGCCTCTCCACTGGGTGGAGTGAACCTCAGCTCATGTCTCTTCCTGCGTCCGTCTTTAGGGGCGTAGACCACAGTGCACTGGAGCAAGGGCAGGTCAAAATATGGGGACACGTCCTTAGAGCTCTTATAGCACTGGAGGAGAGAACACAGGGGTTAAGGATTGTGTGTGTGTGTGTGTGTGTGTGTGTGTGTGTGTGCGTGCGTGTGTGTGTGCGTGCGTGCGTGCGTGCGTGCGTGCGTGCGTGCGTGCGTGCGTGCGTGCGTGCGTGCGTGTGTGTGTGTGTGTGTGTACCTGTAGCCTGTTGTCCCGTATGACAGTCAGTTGCTTAGCCCACTGTCCGAAGCGTTTCTTTCGCAGCAGGAAGGCACAGATCCTACAGTCCCTGGCAGGGAGCATGGAGCTCTCATCACTAGGCCACTGGTGGGTCAGCCTGGACCTTGGCCCTGTTCCCCTTTCCTCTTCATCTTCCTCATACGACTCATAGGAACTACTCAGAGCATCAGAGTCATTGTCTGGGGGGAGCAATACCAAGAAACTACAGTTAGACTGAGACCAATCAGAAGAAACTACAGTTAGTAGTTGGCTTGTCACCTAAAACCCTGACAAACTTTTACAGATGCACAATTGAGAGCATCCTGTCGGGCTGTATCACCACTTGGTACGGCACCGCCCTCAACAGCAAGGCTCTCCATAGGGTGGTGTGGTCTGCACAACACATCACCGGGGGCAAACTTCCTGCCTTCCAGGACACCTACAGCTCCCGATGTCACAGGAAGGCCAAAAAGATCATCAAGGACAAGAACCACCTGAGCCACGGCCTGTTCACCCCGCTACCATCCAGAATGTCGAGGTCAGTACAGATGCATCAAAGCAGGGACCGAGAGACTGAAAAACAGCTTCCATCTCAAGGCCATCAGACTGCTAAACAGCAATCACTAACTCAGAGGCTGCTGCCTACATAGAGACTCACTAGTCACTTTAAACAATGCCACCTTAATAATGTTTACCTATCATACATTACTCATCTCATATGTATCTACTCCATCTTATACTATCCATTGCCTCTTGCCTATGCCGTTCGGCCATCGCTCAACCATATATTTACATGGACATATTCTTATTCCATCCCTTTAGATGAGTGTGTATTAGGTAGTTGTTGGGGAACTGTTAGAATACTTGTTAAATATTACTGCACTGTTGGAACTAGAAGCACAAGCATTTCGCTACACTCGCATTAACATCTGTTAACCATGTGTATGTGATCAATAACATTTGATTTGATTTAGACTGAGACCAATCAGAAGAAACTACAGTTAGACTGAAACCAATCAGAAGAAACTACAGACTGAGACCAATAAACTACAGCTAGACTGAGCCCAATCAGAATAATCTTCAATTAGACTGAGACTAATCAGAATAAAGCACAGTTAGACTGAGACCAATCAGAATAAACTACAGTTAGACTGAGACCAATAAACTACAGTTAGACTAAGACCAATCAGAATAATCCTCAGTTAGACTGAGACCAAATCAGAAGAAACTACAGTTTGACTGAGACCAATAAACTACAGTTAGACTGAGACCAATCAGATTAAACTACAGTTAGACTGAGACCAATCCGAAGAAACTACAGTTAGACTGAGACGAATAAACTACAGTTACACAGAACCCAAACTGGTTGCGCGCATGCGCCATTGTGCATACATTTATTTTGTCCCCCCACACCAAACGTGATCACGACACGCAGGTTAATATATCAAAACAAACTCTGAACCAATTACATTAATTTGGAGACAGGTCGAAAAGCATTAAACATGTATGGCAATTTAGCTAGTTAGCTTGCACTTGCTAGCTAATTTGTCCAATTCAGATAGCTTGCTGTTGCTAGCTAATTTGTCATGGGATATGAACATTGAGTTGTTATTTTACCTGAAATGCACAAGGTCCTCTACTCCGACAATTAATCCACATATAAAACGGTCAACCAAATCGTTTCTAATCATCTCTCCTTCTTCCAGGCCTTTTCTTCTCTGGACTTTATAATGCGATTGGCAACTTTCATAAATTAGGTGCATTACCGCCACTGACCTCGTTCGTCTTTCAGTCACCCACGTGGGTATAACCAATGAGCAGGTGGAACGTGGGTACCTGCATCCATAAACCAATGAGGAGATGGGAGAGGCAGGACATGCAGTGCGATCTGCGTAACAACTAGAACTGACTTCTATTTTAGCCCTTGGCAATGCAGATGCTCGTTGGCGCATGCGAGCAGTATGGGTGCAATAATTGAATAATATAGATTTCTTAATGTATTTTGCAAAGCTCGCGCACACAACGTGAGTGGTGTAGTCAGCCTGTTAGACTGAGCCTAATCAGAATAAACTACAGTTAGACTGAGACCAATAAACTACAGTTAGACTGAGACCAATCAGAGTAAACTACAGTTAGACTAAGACCAATCAGAGTAAACTACAGTTAGAGGGAGACCAATCAGAGTAAACTACAGTTAGACTGAGACCAATCAGAGTAAACTACAGTTAGACTGAGACCAATCAGAATTGTAACGATGTGCGCTGAGAGTCAGGAAGAAAGTTCAGGGAGTGAGTGATTTAATAAATAAATACAACTTAATACAAAAATAAGAAACACGAACAATGCGCAGAACTGACACAAAAACAGAAACAATGACGACTGGGGAAGAAGAGTCCAGGTGAGTGTCATTACGCGCAAATGCGCGTAACGCTGGTGACAAAACAAATGACCTAGAGGCCGGAGAGGGAGCTCACTTGACAGTACCCCCTCCCCGACGCTCCAGCCGCAGGACGCCACAGGATGCCAACCAATATGACATCCCGGTGATCAGGCGCGGACCGGTCACCTATGCTAAGGCAGGAACCTGTCGGTCCGGCTAAGGCACGGGAGCATGATGACCTAGAGCGCCGGCGCAGAAACCTGATGAACCGGCTTAGGCATGGGAGCCTATCCAGCTGAGACCTCCCCGGTTGTCTAGGCTGAGGCACGGGAATCTGTTCATTCAGCTTAGGCATGGCAGCCTATCCAAACCACTGAGGCATGGGAGCCTACAAACCGGCTGAGGCCTCCCAGGTAGCTCTGCTCCAACACCCGCGACATCAAACCCCCCAAAAAAAGAAACACTCCCTGATACTTCCTTTTGTTGAGTCATCATTCTGTTACAATGTGCGCTGAGAGTCGGGAAGCAAGTTCAGGGAGTGAGTGTTTTAATAAATAAAAACAACATACTACAAAAATATGAAACACAAACAACGCACAGAACTGACACAGAAACAATGACGACTGGGGAAGGAACCAAAGGGAGGGACATATAAGGGGCAGGTAAACAAGGAGGTGATGGAGTCCAGGTGAGTGTCTGGTGAGAAGTGTGCACCATAAACGAGCAGCCTAGTGACCTAGAGGCCGGAGAGGTGGCACACAAGACAAGAATGAACTATAGTTAGACTGAGACCAATAAACTACAGCTAGACTGAGACCAATCAGTAGAAACTACAGTTAGACTGAGACCAATAAACTACAGCTAGACTGAGACCAATCAGAAGAAACTACAGTTAGACTGAGACAATCAGAAGAAGCTACAGTTAGACTGAGTTGTTGTCTGTGTTAAGGGATGAAACTTCTTCAAAATATCTTTAGGAGTGAAATGTTAACACGTTTCTCTCTTTTTTTGTGTGAATTATAGCTCAGAAGTTCACTCTTGATTGTAGAAAAGATACACACACACACACACATTCTGTACATCTGCACATGTTTCTGACGAAGAACAGAACGTCAATGTCACCCTGAAAAAGGAGTTGTAACCACACAGACCAGAAGCTATGTACCTGGTCTCGTTGTGGTCCTGTAGGATATGTTTTCTACAACGTTTGACTCACAGGAGTTTTTGCGTTGCTGTCCGTTGATGCAGGTAGAAGGAGAGTCGTTGTCTGCATCCTCATAGTAACCATCCTCTATGGAGTTAGGAGGGCTGGAGCTCCCACGTGTGGTGATGTACTCTGGCTGCTTGCCAGGGCTGAGAGGTACTGCCTCTTCATAGTAAGCCTCAGGATGGGGGGTGGTGGGCAGGGGAGGAGGGGTCTCTGATGAGCGGGGGGGAGAGGAGTCTGGACTGCTCTATAGGATAGGTAAACACAGATACTGCACTTATATTACCTATCACACACCAACATGTAACCATATATATATATATTTATATATAGATTAATCCCTTGCACGCATGCACACACATACATACACACACCACACAAACATTGTGCAAAGCTAGGTCAGTTGGTAAATATGTGTAGAATGGGACGAGACAGGAGACGCTCCACCCCAGCTTGACGGATGAGCTCTGAGAGCACTATGAGGGGATCATCTAACACTATGGAGGATCATCTAACACCACGGAGGATCATCTAACACTATGGAGGATCATCTAACACTATGGAGGATCATCTAACACTATGGGGATCATCTAACACCATGGAGGATCATCTAACACCATGGAGGATCATCTAACACTATGGAGGATCATCTAACACTATGGAGGATCATCTAACACTATGGAGGATCATCTAACACTATGGAGGATCATCTAACACTATGGAGGATCATCTAACACTATGGAGGATCATCTAACACTATGGGGATCATCTAACACTATGGAGGATCATCTAACACTATGGAGGATCATCTAACACTATGGAGGATCATCTAACACTATGGAGGATCATCTAACACTATGGAGGATCATCTAACACTATGGAGGATCATCTAACACTATGGAGGATCATCTAACACTATGGAGGATCATCTAACACTATGGAGGATCATCTAACACCATGGAGGATCATCTAACACTATGGAGGATCATCTAACACTATGGAGGATCATCTAACACTATGGAGGATCATCTAACACTATGGAGGATCATCTAACACTATGGAGGATCATCTAACACTATGGAGGATCATCTAACACTATGGAGGATAATCTAACACTATGGGGATCATCTAACACCATGGAGGATCATCTAACACTATGGAGGATCATCTAACACTTTGGAGGATCATCTAACACTATGGAGGATAATCTAACACTATGGAGGATCATCTAACACCATGGAGGATCATCTAACACCATGGACGATCATCTAACACCATGGAGGATCATCTAACACTATGGGGATCATCTAACACCATGGAAGATCATCTAACACCATGGACAATCATCTAACACCATGGACGATAATCTAACACTATGGAGGATCATCTAACAATCTAAAACTATGGAGGATCATCTAACACCATGGAGGATCATCTAACACCATGGAGGATCATCTAACACCATGGACGATCATCTAACACCATGGAGGATCATCTAACACTATGGAGGATCATCTAACACCATGGAGGATCATCTAACACCATGGAGGATCATCTAACACCATGGACGATCATCTAACACCATGGACGATCATCTAACACTATGGAGGATCATCTAACACCATGGAGGATCATCTAACACCATGGACGATCATCTAACACCATGGAGGATCATCTAACACTATGGGGATCATCTAACACCATGGAAGATCATCTAACACCATGGAGGATCATCTAACACCATGGAGGATCATCTAACACCATGGAGGATCATCTAACACCATGGAGGATCATCTAACACCATGGACGATCATCTAACACCATGGAGGATCATCTAATACCATGGACGATCATCTAACACCTTGGACGATCATCTAACACCATGGAGGATCATCTAACACTATGGACGATCATCTAACACTATGGAGGAAGTGTATTGACTGTCCTGTTTTCACATCTTTCTTACTGCCACACCTCTCTTTCATCTTCTCTTACTGCCACACCTCTCTGTCATCTCCTCTTACTGCCACACCTCTCTGTCATCTCCTCTTACTGCCACACCTCTCTGTCATCACCTCTTACTGCCACACCTCTCTGTCATCTCCTCTTACTGCCACACCTCTCTGTCATCTCCTCTTACTGTCACACCTCTCTGTCATCTCCTCTTACTGCCACACCTCTCTGTCATCTCCTCTTACTGCCACACCTCTCTGTCATCTCCTCTTACTGCCACACCTCTCTGTCATCTCCTCTTACTGCCACAACTCTCTGTCATCTCCTCTTACTGCCACACC
Source organism: Oncorhynchus keta (assembly GCF_023373465.1). Classification (NCBI taxonomy): domain Eukaryota; kingdom Metazoa; phylum Chordata; class Actinopteri; order Salmoniformes; family Salmonidae; genus Oncorhynchus; species Oncorhynchus keta. The sequence goes on from NC_068424.1 coordinate 72,770,188, forward strand.
TCTCTGTCATCTCTTCTTACTGTCATACCTCTCTGTCATCTCCTCCTACTGCCATACCTCTCTGTCATCTCCTCTTACTGTCACACCTCTCTGTCATCTCCTCTTACTGCCACACCTCTCTGTCATCTCCTCTTACTGCCACACCTCTCTGTCATCTCCTCTTACTGCCACACCTCTCTGTCATCTCTTCTTACTGTCACACCTCTCTGTCATCTCCTCTTACTGCCACACCTCTCTGTCATCTCCTCTTACTGCCACACCTCTCTGTCATCTCTTCTTACTGTCATACCTCTCTGTCATCTCCTCCTACTGCATTATCTCTCTGTCATCTCCTCTTACTACCATACCTCTCTGTCATCTCCTCTTACTGCCACACCTCTCTGTCATCTCCTCTTACTGCCACACCTCTCTGTCATCTCCTCTTACTGCCACACCTCTCTGTCATCTCCTCTTACTTCCACACCTCTCTGTCATCTCCTCTTACTTCCACACCTCTCTGTCATCTCCTCTTACTGCCACACCTCTCTGTCATCTCCTCTTACTGCCATACCTCTCTGTCACCTCTCTGTTTCATAGACACACAGAAAAACATGAACACACAGGAACGGTAACATGTGTGTTGTGTGTAGCTCACCTGTTTTAAGGCTGTTGTGTCATGTCTGTGTGTGTCAGTGTGTGTGTCCTGCTTCTGGTCCTTTGTCATGTCTTTCAGCTCCCCCATGTCACAGTCTGGACAGTGAGGTAGAAGACAGTTAAAGAGAAAGTTTGGGATTTTACAACTTGAAGTAAGGTGGCTGCTCAACCTAAAAGAGTCTATGGGCAAGGCGAAACTGCTGGAAAATATTTAATGCCTGTTCAAATAAATGTAGTATCGCTCCAAGAACCAAACTCACCAAGGGTCTCGAAGAGGGATTCCACAAAGCTGGTGCCGTGCCTGTAGATTGATTGGTTCATATACAAGTAGTCTGGTCCTGTCGCTGGGGGAAAGAAAACTAAACAATTAAACACACTTTCATAACCAGCTCATGTTGTTAGATCTGTGATGTATCTCTTGACTGTCTGTCTGTTCCTACCTGTCTGTCCCAGACCTGAGTCACTTAATCTGTATCTGTCTGTCTGTCCCTACCTGTCTGTACCTGTCTGTACCAGACCTGGGTTCAGTTACTATTTGAAATCATTTCAACCATCTATCTGTTCTTGAATGAGTTTGCCGTCTCCCACATGGAACTCTGGCAGACTAAAGCAAATGCTAAAAAGTATTTTAATCATTTCAAATAGTATTTGAATCCAGTTCTGATCTACAGTATACCTCTGGTTGTCTGCTACCTGTGGGCTGTAGCTGTCTGTCTGTCTGTCTGTATGTCTGTCGTTTCCTACCTGTGGGCCGTAGCTGTCTGCCTGTCTGTACTTTCCTACCTGTGCGCAGTAGCTGTCTGTCTGTCTGGAGCTTCCTATTTGTCGGCAGGAACTGTTTGTCTGTTGTCTCCTACCTGTGGGCTGTAGCTGTCTGTCTGTAGTCTCCTACCTGTGGGTTGTAGCTGTCTGTCTGTAGGCTCCTACCTGTGGGTTGTAGCTGTCTGTCTGTAGGCTCCTACCTGTGGGCTGTAGATGTTTCAGAAGGTTCCGAACAGAGCTCTTCTTCTCCTCAGTTGGAGAGCTCAAAGTCTCGTGGTCCAGCAGCTTCAGCAGAACGTTGAGCTCCGTCACCAGGACCTCCATCGCTAAGGAAGAGGTCAGAGGTTAGAGATCAGAGGTGAGAGGTCAGGTTGGGAGAGGAAAGAGGTCAATCGACCCAGCGTAAACAACCGCTGGGTGAGTGACAACTCTCTCTTTGTTACTGTCAACAAACACAGGCACGCATATCCATGCCTCTGTGTCTCTCTCTGATCCATCTCTGCCCCCCTCCCTTTATGCCTCTCTGTCTCTCTCTGGTCCATCTCTGCCCCCCTCCCTTTATGCCTCTCTGTCTCTCTCTGATCCATCTCTGCCCCCCTCCCTTTATGCCTCTCTGTCTCTCTCTGGTCCATCTCTGCCCCCCTCCCTTTATGCCTCTCTGTCTCTCTCTGGTCCATCTCTGCCCACCTCCCTTTATGCCTCTCTGTCTCTCTCTGGTCCATCTCTGCCCCCCTCCCTTTATGCCTCTCTGTCTCTCTCTGGTCCATCTCTGCCCACCTCCCTTCCTGCCTCTGTGTCTCTCTAAGGGATCTCTGTCTCTCTAAGGGATCTCTGTCCTCTAAGGGATTTCTGTCACTCTAAGGGATCTCTGTCTCTGTAAGGGATCTCTGTCTCTCTAATGGATCTCTGTCTCTCTGAGGAATCCCTGTCTCTCTAAGGGATCTCTGTCTCTCTAAGGGATCTCTGTCTCTCTAAGGGATCTCTGTCTCTCCAAGGGATCTCTGTCTCTCCAAGGGATCTCTGTCTCTCTAATGGATCTCTGTCTCTCTAAGGGATCTCTGTCTCTGTAAGGGATCTCTGTCTCTCTAATGGATCTCTGTCTCTCTAAGGGATCTCTGTCTCTCTAAGGGATCTCTGTCTCTCTAATGGATCTCTGTCTCTAAGGGATCTCTGTCTCTCTAAGAGATTTCTGTCTCTCTAAGGGATCCCTGTCTCTCTAAGGGATCTCTGTCTCTCTAAGGGATCTCTGTCTCTCTAAGAGATCTCTGTCTCTCTAAGGGATCCCTGTCTCTCTAAGGGATCTCTGTCTCTCTAAGGGATCTCTGTCTCTCTAAGGGATCTCTGTCTCTCTAAGGGATCTCTGTCTCTCTAAGGGATCGCTGTCTCTCTAAGGGATCTCTGTCTCTCTAGGGGATCTCTGTCTCTCTAAGGGATCTCTGTCTCTCTAAGGGATCTCTGTCTCTCTAAGGGATCTCTGTCTCTCTAAGGGATCTCTGTCTCTCTAAGGGATCTCTGTCTCTCTAAGGGATCTCTGTCTCTCTAAGGGATCTCTGTCTCTCTAAGGGATAGGGGAAACGCAGTAAAACTCTTCCATATGTCCAGTACGTAGAAACATACCATCATGGTGAACACAAGCATTTCGCTATACCCGCATTAACTTCTGCTAAATATGTGTATGTGACCAATACAACGTGATGTGATTTGAAAGCCCAGTCAGCTTTCAGGAGTATATTATTCACATGGGACTAGACCGCTCCCTGTTTTCAGAACACAATGGAAATAAACCTACAGCTCTGCATGCAGGTGTATGCTCCTGAGAGCAGGTCTGTCTGTGAACATAGAGACACAGTGACCTGGACTAACCATGAGCTCATTTGTTGAAATGTATGTTCCTTTTGATGGCATAGAAGGCCCTTCTTGCCTTGTCTCTCAGATCGTTCACAGCTTTGTGGAAGTTACCTGTGGCGCTGATGTTTAGGCCAAGGTATGTATAGTTTTTTGTGTGCTCTAGGGCAACAGTGTCTAGATGGAATTTGTATTTGTGGTCCTGGTGACTGGACCTTTTTTGGAACACCATTATTTTGGTCTTACTGAGATACTGTCAGGGCCCAGGTCTGACAGAATCTGTGCATAATATCTAGGTGCTGCTGTAGGCCCTCCTTGGTTGGTGACAGAAGCACCAGATCATCAGCAAACAGCAGACATTTGACTTCAGATTCTAGTAGGGTGAGGCTGGGTGCTGCAGACTTTTCTAGTGCCCGCGCCAATTCGTTAATATATATGTTGAAGAGGGTGGGGCTTAAGCTGCATCTATAGCATTTCTTAATGTTACTCAGTTCCTTTGGCTTTGATGCCTCATGATTGAGTATTGCTCTGTTTAAGTAGACTGTGATTTTGCTGTGGTCTGATAGGGGTGTCAGTGGGCTGACTGTGAACACTCTGAGAGACTCTGGGTTGAGGTCAGTGATAAAGTAGGGTGGAAGTCTTTTCGTGGTAGCAGGGTGGAGATAACCACTTGTGCGAAGTAGAAGAAGCCTTTTCAATCACTCCCTTCAGTGCTGTGGCCACCCTTTCCTGATGTGCTCTCAGGTCATTTGTGCCTGTGTGTATTATTATGTGGCTAGGTGAGCCTAGTTGGTCCTCAGACAGAAGGTCGAGGGCACGCTGAGTGTTTGGACACCAGAGTTTAGACACACTGTGTTTGGGAAAAAGTTTTTTTTCTTCTATATATTTGCCATTTGAGTCCATAAGTAGTACAATTTGTGTCTTGTGTTTGTCCTCAGTGGGTGTGGGGGGGGTTGTCAGAAGGGCTATCAGGGTGGCTGACAGGGGGGGTGCTCAGAGGGGGTGAGAGCCGCTGAGCTTGCGGTTATTCATTTGTCTGTTCTGCTGTGGTGTCGAGACTTTTGTCGGGTGCTGAGGTGGGCTGTTCTGCTGGCTTCTCTGTGGGGGTGGCCACCTCTCTTGTGGGATGTTCTCTGTCACACGCCGTCCCCCTCAAACTCTCCTCCGTCCCCCTCACCCTCTCCTCCATCCCCCTCAACCTCTCCTCCACCAGCAGTCTGATCCTCTCCTCGATCTCTCCCTCGATCTCTCTCTCTCTCTCTCTCTCGTAATCTACCTCATCCTTCTCTCTGCTCTGTCTCATCTGTGTAGGGGAAACCAGATGTCCATTCAATGTCTGTGAGAAAAAGTGGTCTAGGCCAAGACATTCCACCCCCTCTCCTATGATCTCCTCTCTCCCTCTCCTATGGTCTCCTCTCTCCCTCTCCTATGGTCTCCTCTCTCCCTCTCCTATGGTCTCCTCTCTCCCTCTCCTATGGTCTCCTCTCTCCCTCTCCTATGATCTCTTCTCTCCACTCTCCTATGGTCTCCTCTCTCCACTCTCCTATGGTCTCCTCTCTCCCTCTCCTATGGTCTCCTCTCTCCCTCTCCTATGGTCTCCTCTCTCCCTCTCCTATGGTCTCCTCTCTCCCTCTCCTATGATCTCCTCTCTCCCTCTCCTATGGTCTCCTCTCTCCCTCTCCTATGGACTCCTCTCTCCCTCTCCTATGGTCTCCTCTCTCCCTCTCCTATGGACTCCTCTCTCCCTCTCATATGGACTCCTCTCTCCCTCTCATATGGACTCCTCTCTCCCTCCTATGGTCTCCTCTCTCCCCTCTCTCCCATGGTCTCCTCTCTCCCTCTCCTATGGTCTCCTCTCTCTCTCTCCTATGGTCTCCTCTCTCCCTCTCCTATGGTCTCCTTTCTCCCCTCTCCTATGGTCTCCTCCCTCCCCTCTCCTATGGACTCCTCTCTCTCTCTCCTATGGACTCCTCTCTCCCCTCTCTCCTATGGTCTCCTCTCTCCCTCTCCTATGGTCTCCTCTCTCCCTCTCCTATGGTCTCCTCTCTCCCTCTCCTATGGTCTCCTCTCTCCCTCTCCTATGGTCTCCTCCCTCCCCTCTCCTATGGTCTCCTTTCTCCCCTCTCCTATGGTCTCCTCTCTCCCCTATGGTCTCCTCTCTCCCTCTCCTATGGTCTCCTCTCTCCCTCTCCTATGGTCTCCTTTCTCCCCTCTCCTATGGTCTCCTCCCTCCCCTCTCCTATGGTCTCCTTTCTCCCGTCTCCCATGGTCTCCTCCCTCCCCTCTCCTATGGTCTCCTCTCTCTCTCCTATGGTCTTCTTTCTCCCCTCTCCTATGGTCTCCTTTCTCCCCTCTCCTATGGTCTCCTCCCTCCCCTCTCCTATGGTCTCCTCTCTCTCTCTCCTATGGTCTCCTCTCTCCCTCTCCTATGGTCTCCTCCCTCCCCTCTCCTATGGTCTCCTTTCTCCCGTCTCCCATGGTCTCCTCCCTCCCCTCTCCTATGGTCTCCTCTCTCTCTCTCCTATGGTCTCCTCTCTCCCTCTCCTATGGTCTCCTCTCTCTCTCTCCTATGGTCTCCTTTCTCCCGTCTCCTATGGTCTCCTCTCTCCCCTCTCTCCCATGGTCTCCTCTCTCCCTCTCCTATGGTCTCCTCTCTCTCTCTCCTATGGACTCCTTTCTCCCTCTCATATGGACTCCTCTCTCCCTCTCCTATGGTCTCCTCTCTCCCCTCTCCTATGGACTCCTCTCTCCCTCTCATATGGACTCCTCTCTCCCTCTCCTATGGTCTCCTCTCTCCCCTCTCCTATGGTCTCCTCTCTCTCTCTCCTATGGTCTCCTCTCTCCCTCTCCTATGGTCTCCTCTCTCCCTCTCCTATGGTCTCCTCTCTCCCCTCTCCTATGGACTCCTCTCTCCCTCTCATATGGACTCCTCTCTCCCTCTCCTATGGTCTCCTCTCTCCCCTCTCCTATGGTCTCCTCTCTCCCTCTCCTATGGTCTCCTCTCTCCCTCTCCTATGGTCTCCTCTCTCCCTCTCCTATGGTCTCCTCTCTCCCCTCTCCTATGGACTCCTCTCTCCCTCTCCTATGGACTCCTCTCTCCCTCTCCTATGGTCTCCTCTCTCCCCTCTCCTATGGTCTCCTTTCTCCCCTCTCCTATGGTCTCCTCCCTCCCCTCTCCTATGATCTCTTCTCTCCACTCTCCTATGGTCTCCTCTCTCCCTCTCCTATGGTCTCCTTTCTCCCCTCTCCTATGGTCTCCTCCCTCCCCTCTCCTATGATCTCTTCTCTCCACTCTCCTATGGTCTCCTCTCTCCCTCTCCTATGGTCTCCTTTCTCCCCTCTCCTATGGTCTCCTCCCTCCCCTCTCCTATGATCTCTTCTCTCCACTCTCCTATGGTCTCCTCTCTCCCTCTCCTATGGTCTCCTTTCTCCCCTCTCCTATGGTCTCCTCCCTCCCCTCTCCTATGATCTCTTCTCTCCACTCTCCTATGGTCTCCTCTCTCCCTTCTCCTATGATCTCCTCTCTCCCCTCTCCTATGGTCTCCTCTCTCTCTCTCCCATGGTCTTCTCTCTCCCCTCTCCTATGGTCTCCTCACTCTCTCTCCTATGGTCTCCTTTCTCCCCTCTCCTATGGTCTAATCTCTCCCATGGTCTCCTCTCTCCCTCTCCTATGGTCTCCTCTCTCTCCCTCTCCTATAGTCTCCTCTCTCTCCCTCTTCTATGGTCTAATCTCTCCCATGGTCTCCTCTCTCCCTCTCCTATGGTCTCCTCTCTCTCCCTATCCTATGGTCTCCTCTCTCCCTCTCCTATGGTCTCCTTTCTCCCCTCTCCTATGGTCTCCTTTCTCCCCTCTCCTATGGTCTCCTCCCTCCCCTCTCCTATGATCTCTTCTCTCCACACTCCTATGGTCTCCTCTCTCCCCTCTCCTATGATCTCCTCTCTCCCTCTCCTATGGTCTCCTCTCTCCTCACACACAGTATAATAATAGGCTGTGTCTGTGTCTGAATTGATTTCATGTGACAGCTACTCAGACATTGTGTGAGGATCTCCATGTTTCATAAAGATGGAAGATAACCGGATGGGTAGAGAAGATAGATGTTATATTTGCACAGACACATGCCCCCCCCCCACACACATACATGCCCACACACTCTCTGACCAGTTGTTCTCTGTCAGTTCTCTGTATGATATAGTTGTCTGACAGTGGGTTGTTAAGCCCATTGGAGGACCACATCAGGAAAGTTAGGAAGCAACACTGTTCACACACACACACGGCCAGTCAGTTCTCTCTGGTTGACATTAGTGATTATATCATGATTACTCTCTCTGCGTCCCAAATAGTGGTTGGAGGGGGAGGCAGGTAGCCTAGTGGTGAGAGCGTTAGACTAGTAACTGAAAGGTTGCTGGATCGAATCCCAGAGCTGACAAGTTAAAAATCTGTCGTTCTGCCCCTGAACAAGGCAGTTAACCCACTGTTCCTAGGCTGTCATTATAAATAAGAATGTGTTCTTAACTGACTTGTCTGGTTAAATAAAGGTCAAATAAATAAACAAAATAAAAATGACACACTGTCCCTTACATAGTGCATTACCTCTGAGTCCGGTTGATCCTGGTAGAAAGTAGTGCACTACTTTTGAGTCCTATTGGTCCTGGTAGAAAGTAGTGCACTACTTCTGAGTCCTATTGGTCCTGGTAGAAAGTAGTGCACTACTTTTGAGTCCTATTGGTCCTGGTAGAAAGTAGTGCACTACTTTTGAGTCCTATTGGTCCTGGTAGAAAGTAGTGCACTACTTTTGAGTCCTATTGGTCCTGGTAGAAAGTAGTGCACTACTTCTGAGTCCTATTGGTCCTGGTAGAAAGTAGTGCACTACTTTTGAGTCCTATTGGTCCTGGTAGAAAGTAGTGCAATACTTTTGAGTCCTATTGGTCCTGGTAGAAAGTAGTGCACTACTTCTGAGTCCTATTGGTCCTGGTAGAAAGGAGTGCACTAAGGAAATAGGGAACCATTTGGGACGCATGCTGGGAGATGTCCAGCACTTAGAATAAACTCACTAGGGGACAGACACATAGCAGACATGTTAACTACACGCCAGCATTCAGTCACACACATAGCAAACATGTTAACTACACGCCAGCATTCAGTCTTCTACCTATCAGACATGTTAACTACATGCCAGCATTCAGTCTTCTACCTATCAGACATGTTAACTACACGCCAGCATTCAGTCTTCTACCTACTGTATATGATATGTTAACTACACGCCAGCATTCAGTCTTCTACCTATCAGACATGTTAACTACATGCCAGCATTCAGTCTTCTACCTATCAGACATGTTAACTACACGCCAGCATTCAGTCTTCTACCTACTGTATATGATATGTTAACTACACGCCAGCATTCAGTCTTCTACCTATCAGACATGTTAACTACACGCCAGCATTCAGTCTTCTACCTATCAGACATGTTAACTACATGCCAGCATTCAGTCTTCTACCTATCAGACATGTTAACTACACGCCAGCATTCAGTCTTCTACCTACTGTATATGATATGATAACTACACGCCAGCATTCAGTCTTCTACCTATCAGACATGTTAACTACACGCCAGCATTCAGTCTTCTACCTATCAGACATGTTAACTACATGCCAGCATTCAGTCTTCTACCTATCAGACATGTTAACTACACGCCAGCATTCAGTCTTCTACCTACTGTATATGATATGATAACTACACGCCAGCATTCAGTCTTCTACCTATCAGACATGTTAACTACACGCCAGCATTCAGTCTTCTACCTATCAGACATGTTAACTACATGCCAGCATTCAGTCTTCTACCTATCAGACATGTTAACTACACGCCAGCATTCAGTCTTCTACCTATCAGACATGTTAACTACACGCCAGCATTCAGTCTTCTACCTATCAGACATGTTAACTACACGCCAGCATTCAGTCTTCTACCTCAGGTTTTGAATGAATAAAAGTTGATCAGTTCTGTCTGCAGTAGTGGTGGTTCAGTGAATCATGAATACTGTATGTGAGGCTGTATGTTCCAGTGGGAGGCTGTATGTTCCAGTGGGAGGCTGTATGTTCCAGTGGGAGGCTGTATGTTCCAGTGGGAGGCTGTATGTTCCAGTGGGAGGCTGTATGTTCCAGTGGGAGGCTGTATGTTCCAGTGGGAGGCTGTATGTTCCAGTGGGAGGCTGTATGTTCCAGTGGGAGGCTGTATGTTCCAGTGGGAGGCTGTATGTTCCAGTGGGAGGCTGTATGTTCCAGTGGGAGGCTGTATGTTCCAGTGGGAGGCTGTATGTTCCAGTGGGAGGCTGTATGTTCCAGTGGGAAGCTGTATGTTCCAGTGGGAGGCTGTATGTTCCAG
>NC_068424.1:72787310-72795262 GCF_023373465.1 Oncorhynchus keta
ATATGACACTACTACAGTTTACTAGTCTGATCACAATATGACACTACTACAGTTTACTAGTCTGATCACAATATGACATTACTACAGTTTACTAGTCTGATCACAATATGACATTACTACAGTTTACTAGTCTGATCACAATATGACATTACTACAGTTTACTCGTCTGAATGTCTGGTTTGTCTCTGCTACTTTGCCACTTCGCGAGTAAAGACTAAAAACACACACAGGCTAACAGGCTAACACACTAGCAGGCTAAAATGCTAACAGGCTAACAGGCTAACAAGGAAAGCAAACAAACACAAATGTGACATCACACAAAGAACCAAGTGGATCATACATAACTGGAAGAAAAATAAAAACATATTTTTTCTGATCACAAATGACACTGTACAGTTTACTAGTCACCTACAATATGACATTAGTTTACTAGTTTGACAATATGACATTACTACAGTTTACTAGTCACCATATTCCAGTTTATGTTGATCACAAATACATTCATATTTTTCATCCATCTGACTAAAAGGTGGAAAAAGTGGTGAGGTGTGAACCCCAAGGGATATAGAATTGGGAATTCCAATCCTCCACCCCTCCCTCCCCTGTGTGTTATCTCTCCTAGCTCTCTCTTTCTCTGAGGGGAGGGATGATGATGGTTGTGTGTGTATGTTTTGTGTGTGTGTGTGTGTTTACACAGTCTGATCACTTTCCCAGGTGCTAGTCTGATCCCTGGGATTACAGCATCACACACTACACACACACACACACAGTTTACTACACACACACACACACAGTCATCACACATTACACAGTTTACTACACACACACACACTACTGACAATATGACACACACAGTTTACTACTGACACTACTACATCTACACACTACTACACACAATATGACATTACACACACACATCACAATATGACATTACACAGTTTACACACACACACACACTAGTCTGATCACAATATGACACTACATCACACACTACTACAGTTTACTGCTGATCACAATATTACACCTCATAGGTAAAGCATTCAGATAAGCTGTCCATATCAGCTCGTCTGATCCCATCTATAGTTTACTAGTCTCACAAAGACAAAGAGTTTACAATATTCTCTTTGTCTGTCTTTGCCACTTCGCGAGTAAACCCACTGCTAACAGGCTCAACCAGGCTAACATGCTAACAGGCTCAGCCCACTGCAAACAAACACAAATGTGACATCACACAAAGAACCACTGCTCTCTCAACTGGAAGAAAAATAAAAACATACTGCTCTACCTCAGCCCACTGAACAAATACATTCATATTTTTCATTCTCTCAGCCCACTGCAATCCTCCACCCCTCAACCCACTGCTCTTTCTCAGCCCACTTTCCCAGGTCTCTCAGTCCCTCTCAGCCCACTGCTCTCTCAGTCTCTCAGCCCACTGCTGCCTCTCAGTCATTTCAGCCCACTGCTCTCTCAGTCTCTCAGACCCTTTGTCTGCTTTCAAGCTCAGTCTCTCAGCCCACTGCTCTCTCAGTCTCTCAGCCCACTGCTCTCTCACTGTCTCTCAGCCCACTGCTCTCTCAGTCTCTCAGCCCACTGCTCTCTCAGTCTCTCAGCCCACTGCTCTCTCAGTCTTTCAGCCCACTGCTCTCTCAGTCTCTCAGCCCACTGCTCTCTCAGTCTCTCAGCCCACTGCTCTCTCAGTCTCTCAGCCCACTGCTCTCTCAGTCTCTCAGCCCACTGCTCTCTCAGTCTTTCAGCCCACTGCTCTCTCAGTCTCTCAGCCCACTGCTCTCTAAGGGATGGTTCCTATCTAGCCTGTTCCAGACTCTTCCATCTACTATCAGATGGAATGGACATGCACATCCACACTTAATACATCCACAGACAATAAGAAGGAAACAACCCAGTGTGTTCATCAGAAACTGGACTGCTCTGGAGAGACAGATGTTATGGGTGGGTGGTTTGCTCTTTGGTCAGACAATAAGATAACGACATCTCATCTGGAGTGAGTCAAAAGAGAGTTGATTTACCTCATGGCACCTGAATCTTAAAATTCTCAATGTTATCTGTAGGTAGCTATGACGACACAAGCCTCCCAGTCATCATATACCTGAACAGACATGTACACATGACGGAGAGAGGACAGTGTATTCACCAAACACAATATCTAGTTGTTTTTCCCATTCTTTTTTTGTGTCAACCTAAATTATTTTAATTACATGAAATCCACATGGTTGTATTGTTTTTAAATTGTCAAATAAATCTCCCCTCCTCCTTCCCTTCTTCTTCTCACCTCCCCTCAACCCCCTCAACCCCCCAGCTCAGATTCCAAGAATGTCCGGAGTGTGAATGTTGTCATCTCCCAGAGAGAGAGAGAGAGAGAGAGAGAGAGAGAGAGAGAGAGAGAGAGAGAGAGAGAGAGAGAGAGAGAGAGAGAGAGATAATGTTTGGACAGCACAACATCACCAGGACAGCTGATAACAGCAGTTGTCAGATTGGGGAATGTCCTGCTCAATTGGATTACATTAGAGAATATTGAGTATGATTTTGCCTCTGATTGAGCTTACAATAGAATCGGGCAACATTGGATAGCAGTATTCCTCGGCACTAATACATAGTGTAAAAGTACTGTTAGTACTGCTAGTATAGGGATGAAAACATTTGGTTTGGTATAGTCTGAGCTGAGGCAGAATGTGCAAAGCTGTCATCAAGGGTGGCTACTTTGAAGAATCTCAAATATAAAAAATATTTAGATTTATTTAAAAAAATTGGGGTTACTACATGATTGCATGTGTTATTTCATAGTTTTGATGTCTACACTATAATTCAACCATACCTTCTCTGCTATGCAATCTGGTTTCAGAGCTGGTCATGGGTGCACCTCAGCCACGCTCAAGGTCCTAAATGATATCTTAACCACCATCGATAAGAAACATTACTGTGCAGCCGTATTCATTGATCTGGCCAAGGCTTTCGACTCTGTCAATCACCACATCCTCATCGGCAGACTCGACAGCCTTGGTTTCTCAAATGATTGCCTCGCCTGGTTCACCAACTACTTCTCTGATAGAGTTCAGTGTGTCAAATCGGAGGGTCTGCTGTCCGGACCTCTGGCAGTCTCTATGGGGGTGCCACAGGGTTCAATTCTTGGACCGACTCTCTTCTCTGTATACATCAATGAGGTCGCTCTTGCTGCTGGTGAGTCCCTGACCCCACCTCTACGCAGACGACACCATTCTGTATACTTCTGGCCCTTCTTTGGACACTGTGTTAACAACCCTCCAGGCAAGCTTCAATGCCATACAACTCTCCTTCCGTGGCCTCCAATTGCTCTTAAATACAAGTAAAACTAAATGCATGCTCTTCAACCGATCGCTACCTGCACCTACCCGCCTGTCCAACATCACTACTCTGGACGGCTCTGACTTAGAATACGTGGACAACTACAAATACTTAGGTGTCTGGTTAGACTGTAAACTTTCCTTCCAGACCCATATCAAACATCTCCAATCCAAAGTTAAATCTAGAATTGGCTTCCTATTTCACAACAAAGCATCCTTCAATCATGCTGCCTAACATACCCTTGTAAAACTGACCATCGTACCAATCCTCGACTTTGGCGATGTCATTTACAAAATAGCCTCCAATACCCTACTCAACAAATTGGATGCAGTCTATCACAGTGCAATCCGTTTTGTCACCAAAGCCCCATATACTACCCACCATTGCGACCTGTACACTCTCGTTGGCTGGCCCTCGCTTCATACTCGTCGCCAAACCCACTGGCTCCATGTCATCTACAAGACCCTGCTCGGTAAAGTCCCCCCTTATCTCAGCTCGCTGGTCACCATAGCATCTCCCACCTGTAGCACACGCTCCAGCAGGTATATCTCTCTAGTCACCCCCAAAACCAATTCTTTCTTTGTCCGCCTCTCCTTCCAGTTCTCTGCTGCCAATGACTGGAACGAACTACAAAAATCTCTGGAACTGGAAACACTTATCTCCCTCACTAGCTTTAAGCACCAGCTGTCAGAGCAGCTCACAGATTACTGCACCTGTACATAGCCCATCTATAATTTAGCCCAATCAACTACCTCTTTCCCAACTGTATTTCATTCATATATTTATTTTCCTCCTTTGCACCCCATTATTTTTATTTCTACTTTGCACATTCTTCCATTGCAAAACTACCATTCCAGTGTTTTACTTGCTATATTGTATTTACTTTGCCACCATGGCCTTTTTTGCCTTTACCTCCCTTCTCACCTCATTTGCTCACATTGTATATAGACTTGTTTATACTGTATTATTGACTGTATGTTTGTTTTACTACATGTGTAACTCTGTGTCGTTGTATCTGTCAAACTGCTTTGCTTTATCTTGGCCAGGTCGCAATTGTAAATGAGAACTTGTTGCCTACCTGGTTAAATAAAGGTGAAATAAATAAAATGTAGAAAAACCCTGGAATGAGTAGGTGTGTCCAAACTATCGACTGGTACAGTACCTACGCAAGCACATGTGCCCACACACTGTACTGCATACTGCAATATCTCAAAATGTCAATCACTACAGTAATGCATACAGGAGTACTCTCACTCAAGGCGCCACGATTGTGTCAGTATGGCTGGATGTCCTTTTGGGTGGTGGACCATTGTTGATACACATGGTAACCCGTTGAGCGTGAAAAACACACTCTCACATGTGCACAAAAACACACACACAGGCACCACTCTCTCTCCCTCCCTCTCAATTTAAGGGGCTTTATTGGTATAGGGAACATATGTTTACAATGCAATGTCTCACTCTCATTTTTTTTAACATAAAAAAAACAACAAAAAAAACATTTTATTTAACTAGGCAAGTCAGTTAAGATACACAGGCCTGGCCTGTAGACTAGCTGCTCTCCCCTCTGATACACAGGCCTGGCCTGTAGACTAGCTGCTCTCCCCTCTGATACACAGGCCTGGCCTGTAGACTAGCTGCATCCCCCTCTGACACACAGGCCTGGCCTGTAGACTAGCTGCTCTCCCCTCTGATACACAGGCCTGGCCTGTAGACTAGCTGCTCTCCCCTCTGACACACAGGCCTGGCCTGTAGACTAGCTGCTCTCCCTCTGACACACAGGCCTGGCCTGTAGACTAGCTGCTCTCCCTCTGACACACAGGCCTGGCCTGTAGACTAGCTGCTCTCCCCTCTGACACACAGGCCTGGCCTGTAGACTAGCTGCATCCCCTCTGACACACAGGCCTGGCCTGTAGACTAGCTGCTCTCCCCTCTGACACACAGGCCTGGCCTGTAGACTAGCTGCATCCCCCTCTGATACACAGGCCTGGCCTGTAGACTAGCTGCTCTCCCCTCTGACACACAGGCCTGGCCTGTAGACTAGCTGCATCCCCCTCTGATACACAGGCCTGGCCTGTAGACTAGCTGCTCTCCCCTCTGATACACAGGCCTGGCCTGTAGACTAGCTGCTCTCCCCTCTGACACACAGGCCTGGCCTGCGGACTAGCTGCTCTCCTCTGACACACAGGCCTGGCCTGCAGACTAGCTGCATCCCCTCTGATACACAGGCCTGGCCTAGACTAGCTGCATCCCCTCTGACACACAGGCCTGGCCTGCAGACTAGCTGCTCTCCTCTGACACACAGGCCTGGCCTGCGGACTAGCTGAACATCAGTCCATCTGAAGAGGAGTAAGATGAGGATCCCCCTCTGAGAAGAGTGACTTCATCACTGATCTGGCCAAAAGAACAGAAAATGCTCTCCCCTCTTTCACAGGCCTGGCCTAGACTAGCTTCTCCATCCATCAGGCCTGGGCCTGTCTAGCTTCTCTTACACAGGCCTGGCCTGTTTTTCATTCCCCCCCTGATACACAGGCCTGGCCTGTAGACTAGCTCCCTCCCTCTGCCACAGGCCTGGCATGGACTAGCTGCATCCCCTCTGATACACAGGCCTGGCCTGTAGCAGCACTGAACAGGCCTGGCCTGAGACTAAGCTCTCCCTCTGACAACAGGCCTGGCCTGTAGACTAGCTGCATCCCTCTGATACACAGGCCTGGCCATAGATAGCTGACTCTCCCCTCTAACACACAGGCTGGCCTTCCTGCATCCCCCTCTGATACACAGGGGCAAGAAGACACTGCTCTCCCTCTGATACACAGGTAGACAGGCTCTCCTCACACACAGGCCTGGCCTGTAGACTAGCTGCACCCCCTCTGACACACAGGCCTGGCCTGTAGACACACACTCCCTCACACACAGGCCTGGCCACACACACACTCCACACACACACACCACACACACACACACACACACACACAGGCCACTGAGAATAGTAGCCTCTTTGTCTGTCTATGCTCTATCTGGTCATGAGGGGGCTTGATTGCAGTCAACCATCTGTGTTGGTAAGATGAGGAAGAGAAGAGTGACTTTCCCCTGGCAAAAAGAACAGAACTGGAGCTCACTAGACGTCAACCCCTGACCATAACTTTCTTTCTCTGACCCCTAAACCTCTGCGCTGACCTTGAATGTGTCCCAAATGGCAGCCTATTAATTTTATAGTGCACAACTTTTGACCAGAGCCCATAGGGTACTATGTAGGGAATAGACAGGGGTCATAGGGTACTATGTAGGGAATATGATGTCATAAGGTGTACACACAATTTGTAAGTCACTCTGGATAAGACACACACACACTAAATGACTTAAATGTAAATGTAATATGGGGTCATAGGGTACTATGTACTGGAATAGGGGGGCATGGAGCACTAACCCCTGTAAGGGACCCCTGACCTCTGCGCTGACCTTGAATGTGTCCCAAATGGCAGCCTATTAATTTTATAGTGCACAACTTTTGACCAGAGCCCATAGGGTACTATGTAGGGAATAGGGGGTCATAGGGTACTATGTAGGGAATATGGGGTCATAGGGTACTATGTAGGGAATAGGGGGTCATAGGGTACTATGTAGGGAATATGGGGTCATAGGGTACTATGTAGGGAATAGGGGGTCATAGGGCACTATGTAGGGAATAGGGGGTCATAGGGTACTATGTAGGGAATAGGGGGTCATAGGGCACTATGTAGGGAATAGGGGGTCATAGGGCACTATGTAGGGAATAGGGGGTCATAGGGTACTATGTAGGGAATAGGGGGTCATAGGGTACTATGTAGGGAATATAGGGCACTATGTAGGGAATAGGGGGTCATAGGGTACTATGTAGGGAATAGGGGGTCATAGGGCACTATGTAGGGAATAGGGGGTCATAGGGCACTATGTAGGGAATATGGGGCCACTTAGTCTGCAGACCTTGTCTCAGTCTGTCAGACGGTTAGGAAGGAAACAGAGTAGGAACACCTAGACGCTGATCCAAGGTCAGTTTCTATTCTTCCACTCTGATGGTTAAGGATACGATTTGGAGGGGTATGCTGATACTAGATCTGTGGCTGAAAGGGTCAAGTCTACCCACTAGTCAGTACTGCATGGCTCAGATACTGTCCATGTGACTGCACCAAGAGAGAGCCGAGTTGACAGCTAACAAGTCACAGCCTGTAACTGTCAGGTCCAAAAACCATGCAAATCATATCACAATGAGTTTAATGACAGGGTGAGAATACTAACGCCAGCATCAGGTTTAATGACAGCAGTGATATTTCACACAAAAAGCTGTTGATGCAGATTCATTATGAGAAGTAAACTTCTGAACCCTCTCTCCCACTTTCTCTACCCCCCCACTCCCTCTCTCTTCCTGTCCCCCTGTCTCCCCCCTTCTCTAAACTAACATAGCAGGTGTAAAATAAACACCTGAGCAGGGTCGGCAAGAGAATCTGATTTTCAAGCTTTGCCTCATCTCTGCTTTTCCCTGAAAAATGGATGAAGGTGTTTATTTCAACCCCACTGAGGGTGCTCCCTTTCTGTTCCTCCTCCCCCTCTCTCCCTCACTACATCTCTTCCTCCCT
>NC_068424.1:72795362-72815362 GCF_023373465.1 Oncorhynchus keta
ATCTCTCCCTGCCTCTCTATAACCCTCAACTCTCTCCTCCCTACATCTCTCCCTGCCTCTCTATAACCCCTCTCTCCCTCCCTACATCTCTCCCTGCCTCTCTATAACCCTCTCTCTCCCTCCCTACATCTCTCCCTGCCTCTCTATAACCCTCTCTCTCCCTCCCTACATCTCTCCCTGCCTCTCTATAACCCTCAACTCTCTCACTCCCTACATCTCTCCCTGCCTCTCTATAACCCTCAACTCTCTCCCTCCCTACATCTCTCCCTGCCTCTCTATAACCCTCAACTCTCTCCCTCCCTACATCCCTCCCTGCCTCTCTATAACCCTCTCTCTCCCTCCCTACATCTCTCCCTCGCTCTCTATAACCCTCTCTCTCCCTCCCTACATCTCTCCCTGCCTCTCTATAACCCTCAACTCTCTCCCTCCCTACATCCCTCCCTGCCTCTCTATAACCCTCTCTCTCCCTCCCTACATCTCTCCCTCGCTCTCTATAACCCTCTCTCTCCCTCCCTACATCCCTCCCTGCCTCTCTATAACCCTCTCTCTCCCTCCCTACATCTCTCCCTCGCTCTCTATAACCCTGTAAAAACTTCAATTCATATTTAAAATCAGTCCTGCTAACTTAAATTCATATTTAAATTCAAGCCTGCTAACTTCAATTCATATTTAAATTCAACCCTGCTAACTTCAATTTGTATTTAAAATCAGTCCTGCTAACTTCGATTTGTATTTAAATTAAATTGTGGTAACTTCAATTCATATTTAAATGCAACTGTGCTAACTTCAATTCATATTTAAATGCAACTGTGCTAACTTCAATTCATATTTAAATGCAACTGTGCTAACTTCAATTCATATTTAAATGCAACTGTGGTAACTTCAATTCATATTTAAATGCAACTGTGCTAACTTCAATTCATATTTAAATGCAACTGTGCTAACTTCAATTCATATTTAAATGCAACTGTGCTAACTTCAATTCATATTTAAATGCAACTGTGGTAACTTCAATTCATATTTAAATGCAACTGTGGTAACTTCAATTCATATTTAAATGCAACTGTGGTAACTACAATTCATATTTAAATGCAACTGTGCTAACTTCAATTCATATTTAAATGCAACTGTGCTAACTTCAATTCATATTTAAATGCAACTGTGGTAACTTCAATTCATATTTAAATGCAACTGTGCTAACTTCAATTCATATTTAAATGCAACTGTGCTAACTTCAATTCATATTTAAATGCAACTGTGCTAACTTCAATTCATATTTAAATGCAACTGTGCTAACTTCAATTCATATTTAAATGCAACTGTGGTAACTTCAATTCATATTTAAATGCAACTGTGCTAACTTCAATTCATATTTAAATGCAACTGTGCTAACTTCAATTCATATTTAAATGCAACTGTGCTAACTTCAATTCATATTTAAATGCAACTGTGCTGACTTCAATTCATATTTAAATGCAACTGTGGTAACTTCAATTCATATTTAAATGCAACTGTGGTAACTACAATTCATATTTAAATGCAACTGTGGTAACTTCAATTCATATTTAAATGCAACTGTGGTAACTACAATTCATATTTAAATGCAACTGTGGTAACTTCAATTCATATTTAAATGCAACTGTGGTAACTTCAATTCATATTTAAATGCAACTGTGGTAACTTCAATTCATATTTAAATGCAACTGTGGTAACTTCAATTCATATTTAAATGCAACTGTGGTAACTACAATTCATATTTAAATGCAACTGTGGTAACTTCAATTCATATTTAAATGCAACTGTGGTAACTGCAATTCATATTTAAATGCAACTGTGGTAACTTCAATTCATATTTAAATGCAACTGTGGTAACTTCAATTCATATTTAAATGCAACTGTGGTAACTTCAATTCATATTTAAATGCAACTGTGCTAACTTCAATTCATATTTAAATGCAACTGTGCTAACTTCAATTAATATTTAAATGCAACTGTGCTAACTTCAATTCATATTTAAATGCAACTGTGGTAACTACAATTCATATTTAAATGCAACTGTGGTAACTTCAATTCATATTTAAATGCAACTGTGGTAACTACAATTCATATTTAAATGCAACTGTGCTAACTTCAATTCATATTTAAATGCAACTGTGGTAACTACAATTCATATTTAAATGCAACTGTGCTAACTTCAATTCATATTTAAATGCAACTGTGGTAACTACAATTCATATTTAAATGCAACTGTGCTAACTTCAATTCATATTTAAATGCAACTGTGGTAACTACAATTCATATTTAAATGCAACTGTGCTAACTTCAATTCATATTTAAATGCAACTGTGGTAACTACAATTCATATTTAAATGCAACTGTGCTAACTTCAATTCATATTTAAATGCAACTGTGGTAACTTCAATTCATATTTAAATGCAACTGTGGTAACTTCAATTCATATTTAAATGCAACTGTGGTAACTACAATTCATATTTAAATGCAACTGTGGTAACTACAATTCATATTTAAATGCAACTGTGGTAACTTCAATTCATATTTAAATGCAACTGTGGTAACTACAATTCATATTTAAATGCAACTGTGCTAACTTCAATTCATATTTAAATGCAACTGTGCTAACTTCAATTCAATTCATATTTAAATGCAACTGTGCTAACTTCAATTCATATTTAAATGCAACTGTGCTAACTTCAATTCATATTTAAATGCAACTGTGCTAACTTCAATTCATATTTAAATGCAACTGTGCTAACTTCATTTCATATTTAAATGCAACTGTGGTAACTTCAATTCATATTTAAATGCAACTGTGCTAACTTCAATTCATATTTAAATGCAACTGTGCTAACTTCAATTCATATTTAAATGCAACTGTGCTAACTTCAATTCATATTTAAATGCAACTGTGCTGACTTCAATTTATATTTAAATGCAACTGTGGTAACTTCAATTCATATTTAAATGCAACTGTGGTAACTTCAATTCATATTTAAATGCAACTGTGGTAACTACAATTCATATTTAAATGCAACTGTGGTAACTACAATTCATATTTAAATGCAACTGTGGTAACTTCAATTCATATTTAAATGCAACTGTGGTAACTACAATTCATATTTAAATGCAACTGTGCTAACTTCAATTCATATTTAAATGCAACTGTGCTAACTTCAATTCATATTTAAATGCAACTGTGGTAACTTCAATTCATATTTAAATGCAACTGTGCTAACTTCAATTCATATTTAAATGCAACTGTGCTAACTTCAATTCATATTTAAATGCAACTGTGCTAACTTCAATTCATATTTAAATGCAACTGTGGTAACTTCAATTCATATTTAAATGCAACTGTGCTAACTTCAATTCATATTTAAATGCAACTGTGCTAACTTCAATTCATATTTAAATGCAACTGTGCTAACTTCAATTCATATTTAAATGCAACTGTGCTGACTTCAATTCATATTTAAATGCAACTGTGGTAACTTCAATTCATATTTAAATGCAACTGTGGTAACTACAATTCATATTTAAATGCAACTGTGGTAACTTCAATTCATATTTAAATGCAACTGTGGTAACTTCAATTCATATTTAAATGCAACTGTGGTAACTTCAATTCATATTTAAATGCAACTGTGGTAACTTCAATTCATATTTAAATGCAACTGTGGTAACTTCAATTCATATTTAAATGCAACTGTGGTAACTTCAATTCATATTTAAATGCAACTGTGGTAACTACAATTCATATTTAAATGCAACTGTGGTAACTTCAATTCATATTTAAATGCAACTGTGGTAACTGCAATTCATATTTAAATGCAACTGTGGTAACTTCAATTCATATTTAAATGCAACTGTGGTAACTTCAATTCATATTTAAATGCAACTGTGGTAACTTCAATTCATATTTAAATGCAACTGTGCTAACTTCAATTAATATTTAAATGCAACTGTGCTAACTTCAATTCATATTTAAATGCAACTGTGGTAACTACAATTCATATTTAAATGCAACTGTGGTAACTTCAATTCATATTTAAATGCAACTGTGCTAACTTCAATTCATATTTAAATGCAACTGTGCTAACTTCAATTCATATTTAAATGCAACTGTGCTAACTTCAATTCATATTTAAATGCAACTGTGGTAACTTCAATTCATATTTAAATGCAACTGTGCTAACTTCAATTCATATTTAAATGCAACTGTGCTAACTTCAATTCATATTTAAATGCAACTGTGCTAACTTCAATTCATATTTAAATGCAACTGTGCTGACTTCAATTCATATTTAAATGCAACTGTGGTAACTTCAATTCATATTTAAATGCAACTGTGGTAACTACAATTCATATTTAAATGCAACTGTGGTAACTTCAATTCATATTTAAATGCAACTGTGGTAACTTCAATTCATATTTAAATGCAACTGTGGTAACTACAATTCATATTTAAATGCAACTGTGGTAACTTCAATTCATATTTAAATGCAACTGTGGTAACTTCAATTCATATTTAAATGCAACTGTGGTAACTTCAATTCATATTTAAATGCAACTGTGGTAACTTCAATTCATATTTAAATGCAACTGTGGTAACTACAATTCATATTTAAATGCAACTGTGGTAACTTCAATTCATATTTAAATGCAACTGTGGTAACTGCAATTCATATTTAAATGCAACTGTGGTAACTTCAATTCATATTTAAATGCAACTGTGGTAACTTCAATTCATATTTAAATGCAACTGTGGTAACTTCAATTCATATTTAAATGCAACTGTGCTAACTTCAATTAATATTTAAATGCAACTGTGCTAACTTCAATTCATATTTAAATGCAACTGTGCTAACTTCAATTCATATTTAAATGCAACTGTGCTAACTTCAATTCATATTTAAATGCAACTGTGCTAACTTCAATTCATATTTAAATGCAACTGTGCTAACTTCAATTCATATTTAAATGCAACTGTGGTAACTTCAATTCATATTTAAATGCAACTGTGCTAACTTCAATTCATATTTAAATGCAACTGTGCTAACTTCAATTCATATTTAAATGCAACTGTGCTAACTTAAATTCATATTTAAATGCAACTGTGCTGACTTCAATTTATATTTAAATGCAACTGTGGTAACTTCAATTCATATTTAAATGCAACTGTGGTAACTTCAATTCATATTTAAATGCAACTGTGGTAACTTCAATTCATATTTAAATGCAACTGTGGTAACTACAATTCATATTTAAATGCAACTGTGGTAACTACAATTCATATTTAAATGCAACTGTGGTAACTTCAATTCATATTTAAATGCAACTGTGGTAACTACAATTCATATTTAAATGCAACTGTGCTAACTTCAATTCATATTTAAATGCAACTGTGGTAACTTCAATTCATATTTAAATGCAACTGTGCTAACTTCAATTCATATTTAAATGCAACTGTGCTAACTTCAATTCATATTTAAATGCAACTGTGCTAACTTCAATTCATATTTAAATGCAACTGTGGTAACTTCAATTCATATTTAAATGCAACTGTGCTAACTTCAATTCATATTTAAATGCAACTGTGCTAACTTCAATTCATATTTAAATGCAACTGTGCTAACTTCAATTCATATTTAAATGCAACTGTGCTGACTTCAATTCATATTTAAATGCAACTGTGGTAACTTCAATTCATATTTAAATGCAACTGTGGTAACTACAATTCATATTTAAATGCAACTGTGGTAACTTCAATTCATATTTAAATGCAACTGTGGTAACTTCAATTCATATTTAAATGCAACTGTGGTAACTACAATTCATATTTAAATGCAACTGTGGTAACTTCAATTCATATTTAAATGCAACTGTGGTAACTTCAATTCATATTTAAATGCAACTGTGGTAACTTCAATTCATATTTAAATGCAACTGTGGTAACTTCAATTCATATTTAAATGCAACTGTGGTAACTACAATTCATATTTAAATGCAACTGTGGTAACTTCAATTCATATTTAAATGCAACTGTGGTAACTGCAATTCATATTTAAATGCAACTGTGGTAACTTCAATTCATATTTAAATGCAACTGTGGTAACTTCAATTCATATTTAAATGCAACTGTGGTAACTTCAATTCATATTTAAATGCAACTGTGCTAACTTCAATTAATATTTAAATGCAACTGTGCTAACTTCAATTCATATTTAAATGCAACTGTGGTAACTACAATTCATATTTAAATGCAACTGTGGTAACTTCAATTCATATTTAAATGCAACTGTGGTAACTACAATTCATATTTAAATGCAACTGTGCTAACTTCAATTCATATTTAAATGCAACTGTGGTAACTACAATTCATATTTAAATGCAACTGTGCTAACTTCAATTCATATTTAAATGCAACTGTGGTAACTACAATTCATATTTAAATGCAACTGTGCTAACTACAATTCATATTTAAATGCAACTGTGCTAACTTCAATTCATATTTAAATGCAACTGTGGTAACTACAATTCATATTTAAATGCAACTGTGCTAACTTCAATTCATATTTAAATGCAACTGTGGTAACTACAATTCATATTTAAATGCAACTGTGCTAACTTCAATTCATATTTAAATGCAACTGTGGTAACTTCAATTCATATTTAAATGCAACTGTGGTAACTTCAATTCATATTTAAATGCAACTGTGCTAACTTCAATTCATATTTAAATGCAACTGTGGTAACTACAATTCATATTTAAATGCAACTGTGCTAACTTCAATTCATATTTAAATGCAACTGTGGTAACTTCAATTCATATTTAAATGCAACTGTGGTAACTACAATTCATATTTAAATGCAACTGTGGTAACTACAATTCATATTTAAATGCAACTGTGGTAACTACAATTCATATTTAAATGCAACTGTGCTAACTTCAATTCATATTTAAATGCAACTGTGCTAACTTCAATTCATATATAAAATCAACAGTGCTAACTTCAATTCATATTTAAATTCAATCATGCTAACTTCAATTCATATTTAAACGCAACTGTGCTAACTTCAATTCATATTTAAATGCAACTGTGCTAACCTCAATTCATATTTAAATTCAATCATGCTAACTTCAATTCATATTTAAACGCAACTGTGCTAACTTCAATTCATATTTAAATGCAACTGTGGTAACTACAATTCATATTTAAATGCAACTGTGGTAACTACAATTCATATTTAAATGAAACTGTGCTAACTTCAATTCATATTTAAATGAAACTGTGCTAACCTCAATTCATATTTAAATTCAATCATGCTAACTTCAATTCATATTTAAACGCAACTGTGCTAACTTCAATTCATATTTAAATGCAACTGTGCTAACTTCAATTCATATTTAAATGCAACTGTGGTAACTTCAATTCATATTTAAATTCAATCATGCTAACTTCAATTCATATTTAAACGCAACTGTGCTAACTTCAATTCATATTTAAATGCAACTGTGCTAACTTCAATTCATATTTAAATGCAACTGTGGTAACTACAATTCATATTTAAATGCAACTGTGGTAACTACAATTCATATTTAAATGCAACTGTGGTAACTACAATTCATATTTAAATGAAACTGTGCTAACTTCAATTCATATTTAAATGCAACTGTGCTAACTTCAATTCATATATAAAATCAACAGTGCTAACTTCAATTCATATTTAAATTCAATCATGCTAACTTCAATTCATATTTAAATGCAACTGTGCTAACCTCAATTCATATTTAAATTCAATCATGCTAACTTCAATTCATATTTAAACGCAACTGTGCTAACTTCAATTCATATTTAAATTCAATCATGCTAACTTCAATTCATATTTAAATTCAACTGTGCTAACTTCAATTCATATTTAAATGCAACTGTGCTAACTTCAATTCATATTTGAATGCACCTGTGCTAACTTCAATTCATATTTAAATGCAACTGTGCTAACTTCAATTCATATTTAAATGCAACTGTGGTAACTACAATTCATATTTAAATGCAACTGTGGTAACTACAATTCATATTTAAATGCAACTGTGGTAACTACAATTCATATTTAAATGCAACTGTGCTAACTTCAATTCATATTTAAATGCAACTGTGCTAACTTCAATTCATATATAAAATCAACAGTGCTAACTTCAATTCATATTTAAATTCAATCATGCTAACTTCAATTCATATTTAAACGCAACTGTGCTAACTTCAATTCATATTTAAATGCAACTGTGCTAACCTCAATTCATATTTAAATTCAATCATGCTAACTTCAATTCATATTTAAACGCAACTGTGCTAACTTCAATTCATATTTAAATGCAACTGTGGTAACTACAATTCATATTTAAATGCAACTGTGGTAACTACAATTCATATTTAAATGAAACTGTGCTAACTTCAATTCATATTTAAATGAAACTGTGCTAACCTCAATTCATATTTAAATTCAATCATGCTAACTTCAATTCATATTTAAACGCAACTGTGCTAACTTCAATTCATATTTAAATGCAACTGTGCTAACTTCAATTCATATTTAAATGCAACTGTGGTAACTTCAATTCATATTTAAATTCAATCATGCTAACTTCAATTCATATTAAACGCAACTGTGCTAACTTCAATTCATATTTAAATGCAACTGTGCTAACTTCAATTCATATTTAAATGCAACTGTGGTAACTACAATTCATATTTAAATGCAACTGTGGTAACTACAATTCATATTTAAATGCAACTGTGGTAACTACAATTCATATTTAAATGAAACTGTGCTAACTTCAATTCATATTTAAATGCAACTGTGCTAACTTCAATTCATATATAAAATCAACAGTGCTAACTTCAATTCATATTTAAATTCAATCATGCTAACTTCAATTCATATTTAAACGCAACTGTGCTAACTTCAATTCATATTTAAATGCAACTGTGCTAACCTCAATTCATATTTAAATTCAATCATGCTAACTTCAATTCATATTTAAACGCAACTGTGCTAACTTCAATTCATATTTAAATTCAATAATGCTAACTTCAATTCATATTTAAATTCAACTGTGCTAACTTCAATTCATATTTAAATGCAACTGTGCTAACTTCAATTCATATTTGAATGCACCTGTGCTAACTTCAATTCATACTTAAAATAAACTGTGCTAACTTCAATTCATATTTGAATGCACATGTGCTAACTTCAATTCATATTTAAATTCAACTGTGCTAACTTCAATTCATATTTAAATTCAACTGTGCTAACTTCAATTCATATTTAAATGCAACTGTGGTAACTACAATTAATATTTAAATTCAATCATGCTAACTTCAATTCATATTTAAATGAAACTGTGCTAACTTCAATTAATATTTAAATGCAACTGTGCTAACTTCAATTCATATTTAAATGCAACTGTGCTAACTTCAATTCATATTTAAATTCAACTGTGCTAACTTCAATTCATATTTAAATGCAACTGTGCTAACTTCAATTCATATTTAAATTCAACTGTGCTAACTTCAATTCATATTTAAATGCAACTGTGCTAACTTCAATTCATATTTGAATGCACATGTGCTAACTTCAATTCATATTTAAATTCAACTGTGCTAACTTCAATTCATATTTAAATGCAACTGTGCTAACTTCAATTCATATTTAAATGCAACTGTGCTAACTTCAATTCATATTTAAATTCAACTGTGGTAACTTCAATTAATATTTAAATGCAACTGTGCTAACTTCAATTCATATTTAAATGCAACTGTGCTAACTTCAATTCATATTTAAATGAAACTGTGGTAACTTCAATTCATATTTGAATTCAACTGTGCTAACTTCAATTAATATTTAAATGCAACTGTGCTAACTTCAATTCATATTTAAATTCAACTGTGCTAACTTCAATTCATATTTAAATTCAACTGTGCTAACTTCAATTCATATTTAAATGCAACCGAAATCCATATATAAATTCAAACATCACATTCCTCAAAAGCCTGAGAGAGCATGTCTTTGTGTCAAATTGTATTCTAATGGTCTCAGCATACACAAACTGTAACACAATCAATGTAAACGTGCACACACCCACACACGCACGCACACACACACCCACGCATGCACACACGCACGCACGCAGACACGCACGCACGCACACACGCATGCACACACACAGCCTCTTCATTTTCTGGAACGATCTTTGGAATGTGTGGTATTCCCACCTGTGACACAGAGAGGTCGTGATATGACTATACAGGTCAGATGTATTACGTAGACCAGAGAGGTCAAGGTATTACGTAGACCAGAGAGGTCAAGGTATGAATATATAGGTCAGATGTATTAAGTAGACCAGAGAGGTCAAGGTATTACGTAGACCAGAGAGGTCAAGGTATTAAGTAGACCAGAGAGGTCAAGGTATTACGTAGACCAGAGAGGTCAAGGTATTACGTAGACCAGAGAGGTCAAGGTATTAAGTAGACCAGAGAGGTCAAGGTATTAAGTAGACCAGAGAGGTCAAGGTATGAATATACAGGTCAGATGTATTAAGTAGACCAGAGAGGTCAAGGTATTACGTAGACCAGAGAGGTCAAGGTATTACGTAGACCAGAGAGGTCAAGGTATTAAGTAGACCAGAGAGGTCAAGGTATTAAGTAGACCAGAGAGGTCAAGGTATGAATATACAGGTCAGATGTATTAAGTAGACCAGAGAGGTCAAGGTATTAAGTAGACCAGAGAGGTCAAGGTATGAATATACAGGTCAGATGTATTAAGTAGACCAGAGAGGTCAAGGTATGAATATATAGGTCAGATGTATTACGTAGACCAGAGAGGTCAAGGTATTAAGTAGACCAGAGAGGTCAAGGTATTAAGTAGACCAGAGAGGTCAAGGTATTACGTAGACCAGAGAGGTCAAGGTATTAAGTAGACCAGAGAGGTCGTGGTATGACTATACAGGTCAGATGTATTAAGTAGACCAGAGAGGTCAAGGTATTACGTAGACCAGAGAGGTCAAGGTATTACGTAGACCAGAGAGGTCAAGGTATTAAGTAGACCAGAGAGGTCAAGGTATTACGTAGACCAGAGAGGTCAAGGTATTAAGTAGACCAGAGAGGTCGTGGTATGACTATACAGGTCAGAGATATTACGTAGACCAGAGAGGTCAAGGTATGAATACAGAGATTATTCTGGCCTCTATAATGATATACTGTATGTTGTGTCTCTATAAGGATATACTGTATGTTCTGTGTCTGCTAAACCTTTCCATATGCTCACAGACACATTGAAGAGACAATTACCATGATTCAGCACAGACAGCCTGGGATGATAAGGGGATAGGGAGGGGATGATGAGTGGATGAGGGGATGATGAGGGAATGTGCCCCAAATGCCACCCTATTTCTTTAAAAGTGCACTACTTTGACAAGAGATTCATGAGTTCTGGTCAAAAGTAGTGCACTAAATAGGGCGGCATTTGTGATGCATACAATCCCACCAATGCTATGTGCCTCTGAGGGGTCAACCTCACCCTTTCCCCTCCCTGCTCACACTCCCACCTGATGCTCCTGGACACACACACGCACTCACACACACTGGGCATTAGGCCATTACACTATTGCTCCAGTCGCTAGGCTTGGCTTTTTGCTCACACAGATCCTGCTGTGTTTGCTTTACAAACGGATGATTCCTTGGCTTGTTTTCAGCCAAGAGAAGAGAAGAAAAGGACAGAGGAAGAGGGAGGAAAGGAAGAGGAGAGTGGTAGAGAAGAGAGGAAAAGGAGAGAGGAAGAGGGAGGAAAGGAAGAGGAGAGTGGTAGAGAAGAGAGGAAAAGGAGAGAGGAAGAGGGGAGGAAAAGGAAGAGGAGAGTGGTAGAAAGAGAGGAAAAGGAGAGAGGAAGAGGGAGGAAAGGAAGAGGAGAGTGGTAGAGAAGAGAAGAAAAGGAGAGAGGAAGAGGGAGGAAAGGAAGAGGAGAGTGGTAGAGAAGAGAAGAAAAGGAGAGAGGAAGAGGGAGGAAAGGAAGAGGAGAGTGGTAGAGAGGAGAAGAAAAGGAGAGAGGAAGAGGGAGGAAAGGAAGAGGAGAGTGGTAGAGAAGAGAGGAAAAGGAGAGAGGAAGAGGGAGGAAATGAAGAGGAGAGTGGTAGAGAAGAGAGGAAAAGGAGAGAGGAAGAGGGAGGAAAGGAAGAGGAGAGTGGTAGAGAGGAGAAGAAAATGAGAGAGGAAGAGGGAGGAAATGAAGAGGAGAGTGGTAGAGATGAGAGGAAAAGGAGAGAGGAAGAGGGAGGAAAGGAAGAGGAGAGTGGTAGAGAGGAGTGGAAAAGGAGAGAGGAAGAGGGAGGAAAGGAAGAGGAGAGTGGTAGAGAGGAGAGGAAAAGGAGAGAGGAAGAGGGAGGAAAGGAAGAGGAGAGTGGTAGAGAGGAGAAGAAAAGGAGAGAGGGAGAGGGAGGAAAGGAAGAGGAGAGTGGTAGAGAAGAGAGGAAAAGGAGAGAGGAAGAGGGAGGAAATGAAGAGGAGAGTGGTAGAGAAGAGAGGAAAAGGAGAGAGGAAGAGGGAGGAAAGGAAGAGGAGAGTGGTAGAGAAGAGAGGAAAAGGAGAGAGGAAGAGGGAGGAAAGGAAGAGGAGAGTGGTAGAGAAGAGAGGAAAAGGAGAGAGGAAGAGGGAGGAAAGGAAGAGGAGAGTGGTAGAGAGGAGAGGAAAAGGAGAGAGGAAGAGGGAGGAAAGGAAGAGGAGAGTGGTAGAGAAGAGAAGAAAAGGAGAGAGGAAGAGGGAGGAAAGGAAGAGGAGAGTGGTAGAGAGGAGAAGAAAATGAGAGAGGAAGAGGGAGGAAATGAAGAGGAGAGTGGTAGAGATGAGAGGAAAAGGAGAGAGGAAGAGGGAGGAAAGGAAGAGGAGAGTGGTAGAGAGGAGTGGAAAAGGAGAGAGGAAGAGGGAGGAAAGGAAGAGGAGAGTGGTAGAGAGGAGAGGAAAAGGAGAGAGGAAGAGGGAGGAAAGGAAGAGGAGAGTGGTACAGAGGAGAAGAAAAGGAGAGAGGAAGAGGGAGGAAAGGAAGAGGAGAGTGGTAGAGAAGAGAGGAAAAGGAGAGAGGAAGAGGGAGGAAATGAAGAGGAGAGTGGTAGAGAAGAGAGGAAAAGGAGAGAGGAAGAGGGAGGAAAGGAAGAGGAGAGTGGTAGAGAAGAGAGGAAAAGGAGAGAGGAAGAGGGAGGAAAGGAAGAGGAGAGTGGTAGAGAAGAGAGGAAAAGGAGAGAGGAAGAGGGAGGAAAGGAAGAGGAGAGTGGTAGAGAGGAGAGGAAAAGGAGAGAGGAAGAGGGAGGAAAGGAAGAGGAGAGTGGTAGAGAAGAGAAGAAAAGGAGAGAGGAAGAGGGAGGAAAGGAAGAGGAGAGTGGTAGAGAAGAGAGGAAAAGGAGAGAGGAAGAGGGAGGAAAGGAAGAGGAGAGTGGTAGAGAATAGAGGAAAAGGAGAGAGGAAGAGGGAGGAAAGGAAGAGGAGAGTGGTAGAGATGAGAGGAAAAGGAGAGAGGAAGAGGGAGGAAAGGAAGAGGAGAGTGGTAGAGAAGAGAAGAAAAGGAGAGAGGAAGAGGGAGGAAAGGAAGAGGAGAGTGGTAGAGAAGAGAAGAAAAGGAGAGAGGAAGAGGGAGGAAAGGAAGAGGAGAGTGGTAGAGAGGAGAGGAAAAGGAGAGAGGAAGAGGGAGGAAAGGAAGAGGAGAGTGGTAGAGAAGAGAAGAAAAGGAGAGAGGAAGAGGGAGGAAAGGAAGAGGAGAGTGGTAGAGAGGAGAGGAAAAGGAGAGAGGAAGAGGGAGGAAAGGAAGAGGAGAGTGGTAGAGAGGAGAGGAAAAGGAGAGAGGAAGAGGGAGGAAAGGAAGAGGAGAGTAGTAGAGAGGAGAAGAAAAGGAGAGAGGAAGAGGGAGGAAAGGAAGAGGAGAGTGGTAGAGAAGAGAGGAAGATCAAGAGGTAGAGAGGAAGAAGAGAGAGTATGAGGTGGGAGGAAGAGGGTAGAGGGAGAGAATAGAAGAGGAAAGAGGAAAGAGAGAGGAGAGGAGAAAGGAGAAGAAGGGAGGAAAAGGAGGAACATGAGGGAGAGGAGGATAGAGAATAGAGGAAGAGGAGAGAGAAAGAGGGCTGAAGAGAAGCTAGTAACAGAGCAGTGAAGAAGAGAAGGACAGAAGAGGAGGAGTGAGGAAGAGGAAGAGAGTGAGGGAGAAGAGGAGGAGGAGGGAGGGAGAGGGAGAGAGAGAACAGAGTAAGAGGAGAGAGGAGGAGATGGAGGGAGGGAGGAAGAGGAAGATGTAACTCGTAAACCTGTCACCTGAGCAGCTTCCTGTACTTGTACTACTTTCATTACAGTTCCTTCTCATCCATGTGTGTCCCTGCCTGCCTGGCTGGCTGGTTGGAAGGCTGGTTGGAAGGCTGTGGGTGCTGGAGCTGGGCCTTAAAAGAGACCCTCCTGCTCTGGGTTTCACAATGCTCTAACCCCCCAAATTCTGCTAATGGACCAGAGTCAGACCTGGGTTCAAATACTATTTGAACTCTTTAAAAAATTAGTGTTTTGTCTTGTCTGCCTAGAGTGCCAGACTTGTGAGTTTTGCACTCTTGTGACTATTCTATTGGTTCCATTGTGCGATCCAGGCAAGTTCAATCAAGTCCAGATAAAGTATTTGAAATGATTTTGAATAGTATTTGAACCCAGATTACTGTACTAGTTACTGTACTGGTTACTGTGGGCGATCTAGCTCTGTACTACTACTACTACAACACACACACACACACACACACACACACACACACACACACACACACACACACACACACACACACACACACA
This sequence comes from Oncorhynchus keta, assembly GCF_023373465.1. Classification (NCBI taxonomy): domain Eukaryota; kingdom Metazoa; phylum Chordata; class Actinopteri; order Salmoniformes; family Salmonidae; genus Oncorhynchus; species Oncorhynchus keta. The sequence continues at coordinate 72,810,245 of NC_068424.1, forward strand.
CACACACACACACACACACACACACACACACACACACACAGCCGTGCCAAGCCTGCAAGTACCCAAACAGTGTGACATCCAGGACGTCTTGAAGACACAAACCTTTCGCTGTGGGAGACCTGACAGAGCTGATCTCTTTATAACCTTTATGTTATAAACAGACAGAGAGAGAGAGAGAGAGACGTGGTCCAACAACAAGCCCAAACCAGTGCAAGAGAAATTGAAAACCAACCCGTGTCTACAAACCCTATCCCACACAGACGGTCTCAAAAGGCTTCTTTTCAAAACGTCATGAGAACGTATTGTAGTTGAGAGTGAGGTATCAACATCAAAATTATTATCTTTCACTCAACGGAAACTGTAAGTTGTAGTTGGAGAGAGAATGCATGGTCATGTCACAGTAAAACAGCTTGGGAGATGGAAGCAGCTGCAGACAAATGGTGGTAGGACTGAGGCCCATTCCAGAAGTGCTGCTCCTTTCCCATGTGGCCTTGTCCACTTCCATTCACAGATTTAGCTGTAAATGACAGGATACGGGTGTGGGCCTAACTAAGAAAGTAATAGCCTTTCCTCTGAAAAACTAGTATTACTTATCCAGTGGCGACCCGTCATTCAGGGCAGGTGGGGCAGAGCCATCTGTTTTGAGCCCCACTAAAAAAAGGTTTGTTGCCTGTTTGCATGTTATTTTGGCAATATATGTCACATATCAGTTTGCACATTTAAAAAAAATAAATAAAAAAAAAAATCTTTGAGTTAATAAAGCCGCATAAAAACATTTTTTTTGCTTTCTTGAGTCAGGAACATCCAAAATGCAGGTGTTTCAGCTCAGCTCAGTGCTTTCTGTGGTGGTGGGGTAGCTAATGGTAAATACGGAGCATAGGGGTTGGTAATGTTCTCTAGTTGCGCCATGATTGGCTCAGTGTTCTGTCACTCATGGGAACACTACGTCACCGCCAAGTCTAGGGGTAGAGCTTGAAAATTCAAGCCCCTTGGGTGCTGCCATAGAGTTACATTAGAAGTATCCATCCAAGAAGGCTCAAGGTCATTGGTCGCAGATACAATTATGTCAATGCTTTGATTCGACAGATCATGTCTACATCATACTTTCAAAATCTTAGTTAGCAAGTTAGCAGTCATCATATCGTCATGAATCAAGTTAGCAGTCATCATATCGTCATGAATCAAGTTAGCAGTCATCATATCGTCATGAATCAAGTTAGCAGTCATCATATCGTCATGAATCAAGCTAGCAGTCATCATATCGTCATGAATCAAGCTAGCAGTCATCATATCGTCATGAATCAAGTTAGCAGTCATCATATCGTCATGAATCAAGCTAGCAGTCATCATATCGTCATGAATCAAGTTAGCAGTCATCATATCGTCATGAATCAAGCTAGCAGTCATCATATCGTCATGAATCAAGTTAGCAGTCATCATATCGTCATGAATCAAGTTGGCAGTCATCATATCGTCATGAATCAAGCTAGCAGTCATCATATCGTCATGAATCAAGCTAGCAGTCATCATATCGTCATGAATCAAGTTAGCAGTCATCATATCGTCATGAATCAAGCTAGCAGTCATCATATCGTCATGAATCAAGCTAGCAGTCATCATATCGTCATGAATCAAGTTAGCAGTCATCATATCGTCATGAATCAAGCTAGCAGTCATCATATCGTCATGAATCAAGTTAGCAGTCATCATATCGTCATGAATTGTTGTTGTGTTGTGTAGTGGTTGTGTAGTGGTTGTGTAGTGGTTGGGTAGTGGTTGTGTTGTGTAGTGGTTGTGTTGTGTTGTGTTGTGTTGTGGTTGTGTAGTGGTTGTGTTGTGTTGTGTAGTGTAGTGGTTGTGTTGTGGTTGTGTTGTGTAGTGGTTGTGTAGTGGATGTGTTGTGTAGTGGTTGTGTAGTGGTTGTGTTGTGTTGTGTAGTGGTTGTGTTGTGTAATGGTTGTGTGTGTAGTGGTTGTGTTGTGTAGTGGTTGTGTTGTGTTGTGTAGTGGTTGTGTTGTGTAGTGGTTGTGTTGTGTAGTGGCTTAGTTTGCCCCACCAAGATTTACAAGCTAAAATCAATACTGCATTTACCCGGTTCTATCAGATCCGTGGAGGAGAGTAAATGAAGGCAGAGAAGGACAGAACTTGTACTGAACGGAGCACAGCGCTGGTGTGGGAATGCTAGGATAAAACGTATCGCTGCCTGCAGGTTGGAGGGGGAATGCTAGGATAAAACGTATCGCTGCCTGCAGGTTGGAGGGGGAATGCTAGGATAAAACGTATCGCTGTCTGCAGGTTGGAGGGGGAATGCTAGGATAAACGTATCGCTGCCTGCAGGTTGGAGGGGGAATGCTAGGATAAAACGTATCGCTGTCTGCAGGTTGGAGGGGAATGCTAGGATAAAACGTATCGCTGCCTGCAGGTTGGAGGGGAATGCTAGGATAAAACGTATCGCTGTCTGCAGGTTGGAGGGAATGCTAGGATAAAACGTATCGCTGCCTGCAGGTTGGAGGGGAATGCTAGGATAAAACGTATCGCTGTCTGCAGGTTGGAGGGGAATGCTAGGATAAAACGTATCGCTGCCTGCAGGTTGGAGGGGAATGCTAGGATAAAACGTATCGTTGCCTGCAGGTTGGAGGGGAATGCTAGGATAAAACGTATCGCTGCCTGCAGGTTGGAGGGGAATGCTAGGATAAAACGTATCGCTGTCTGCAGTGTTGGAGGGGAATGCTAGTATAAAACGTATCGCTGCAGATTGGAGGGGGAATGCTAGGATAAAACGTATCGCTGTCTGCAGTGTTGGAGGGAATGCTAGGAAAAAACGTATCGCTGCCTGCAGGTTGGAGGGGAATGCTAGGATAAAACGTATCACTGCCTGCAGGTTGGAGGGGAATGCTAGGATAAACGTATCGCTGCCTGCAGGTTGGAGGGGAATGCTAGGATAAAACGTATCGCTGCCTGCAGGTTGGAGGGGGAATGCTAGGATAAAACGTATCGCTGCCTGCAGGTTGGAGGGGGAATGCTAGGAGAAAACATATCGCTGCCTGCAGGTTGGAGGGGGAATGCTAGGATAAAACGTATCGCTGCCTGCAGGTTGGAGGGGGAATGCTAGGATAAAACGTATCGCTGCCTGCAGGTTGGAGGGGGAATGCTAGGATAAAACGTATCGCTGCCTGCAGGTTGGAGGGGGAATGCTAGGATAAAACGTATCGCTGCCTGCAGGTTGGAGGGGGAATGCTAGGAGAAAACATATCGCTGCCTGCAGGTTGGAGGGGGAATGCTAGGATAAAACGTATTGCTGCCTGCAGGTTGGAGGGGGAATGCTAGGATAAAACGTATCGCTGCCTGCAGGTTGGAGGGGGAATGCTAGGATAAAACGTATCGCTGTCTGCAGTGTTGGAGGGGGAATGCTAGGATAAAACGTATCGCTGCCTGCAGATTGGAGGGGGAATGCTAGGATAAAACGTATCGCTGCCTGCAGGTTGGAGGGGGAATGCTAGGATAAAACGTATCGCTGTCTGCAGTGTTGGAGGGGGAATGCTAGGATAAAACGTATCGCTGCCTGCAGGTTGGAGGGGGAATGCTAGGATAAAACGTATCGCTGCCTGCAGGTGGGAGGGGGAATGCTAGGATAAAACGTATCGCTGCCTGCAGGTTGGAGGGGGAATGCTAGGATAAAACGTATCGCTGTCTGCAGTGTTGGAGGGGGAATGCTAGGATAAAACGTATCGCTGCCTGCAGGTTGGAGGGGGAATGCTAGGATAAAACGTATCGCTGCCTGCAGGTTGGAGGGGAATGCTAGGATAAAACGTATCGCTGCCTGCAGGTTGGAGGGGAATGCTAGGATAAAACGTATCGCTGCCTGCAGGTTGGAGGGGAATGCTAGGATAAAACGTATCGCTGCCTGCAGGTTGGAGGGGGAATGCTAGGATAAAACGTATCGCTGCCTGCAGGTTGGAGGGGGAATGCTAGGATAAAACGTATCGCTGCCTGCAGGTTGGAGGGGGAATGCTAGGATAAAACGTATCGCTGCCTGCAGGTTGGAGGGGGAATGCTAGGATAAAACGTATCGCTGCCTGCAGGTTGGAGGGGGAATGCTAGGATAAAACGTATCGCTGTCTGCAGTGTTGGAGGGGGAATGCTAGGATAAAACGTATCGCTGCCTGCAGGGTTGGAGGGGGAATGCTAGGATAAAACGTATCGCTGCCTGCAGGTTGGAGGGGGAATGCTAGGATAAAACGTATCGCTGCCTGCAGGTTGGAGGGGGAATAATAGGATAAAAAAACGTATCGCTGCCTGCAGGTTGGAGGGGGAATGCTAGGATAAACGTATCGCTGCCTGCAGGTTGGAGGGGAATGCTAGGATAAAACGTATCGCTGCCTGCAGGTTGGAGGGGAATGCTAGGATAAACGTATCGCTGCCTGCAGGTTGGAGGGGGAATGCTAGGATAAAACGTATCGCTGCCTGCAGGTTGGAGGGGAATGCTAGGATAAAACGTATCGCTGCCTGCAGGTTGGAGGGGGAATGCTAGGATAAAACGTATCGCTGCCTGCAGGTTGGAGGGGAATGCTAGGATAAAACGTATCGCTGCCTGCAGGTTGGAGGGGAATGCTAGGATAAAACGTACGCTGCCTGCAGGTTGGAGGGGGAATGCTAGGATAAAACGTATCGCTGCCTGCAGGGTTGGAGGGGAATGCTAGGATAAAACGTATCGCTGCCTGCAGGTTGGAGGGGAATGCTAGGATAAAATGTATCGCTGCCTGCAGGTTGGAGGGGGAATGCTAGGATAAAACGTATCGCTGCCTGCAGGTTGGAGGGGGAATGCTAGGATAAAACGTATCGCTGCCTGCAGGTTGGAGGGGAATGCTAGGATAAACGTATCGCTGCCTGCAGGTTGGAGGGGGAATGCTAGGATAAAAACGTATCGCTGCCTGCAGGTTGGAGGGGAATGCTAGGATAAAACGTATCGCTGCCTGCAGGTTGGAGGGGGAATGCTAGGATAAAACGTATCGCTGCCTGCAGGTTGGAGGGGGAATGCTAGGATAAAACGTATCGCTGCCTGCAGGTTGGAGGGGGAATGCTAGGATAAAACGTATCGCTGTCTGCAGGTTGGAGGGG
>NC_068424.1:72822862-72825362 GCF_023373465.1 Oncorhynchus keta
GGGGCAGGGGGGAGAAGGAGAGGAGGAAGAGCAGGGGGAGAAGGAGAGAGGAGGAGCAGGGGCGAGGGAGGAGGAGCAGGGGAGAGAAGGACAGGAGGAGGAGCAGGGGGAGGAGGCAGGGGGAGAAGGGAGGAGGAGGGAGCAGGAGAAGGAGAGGAGGGAGGAGCAGGGGGAGAAGGAGAGGAGGAGGAGCAGGGGGAGAAGGAGAGGAGGAGGAGCAGGGGGAGAATGAGGAGGAGGAGCAGGGGGAGAAGGAGAAGAGGAGGAGCAGGGGGAGAATGAGAGGAGGAGGAGCAGGGGGAGAAGGAGGAGGAGGACAGGGGGAGAAAGAGGAGGAGGAGCAGGGGGAGAAGGAGAGAGGAGGAGCAGGGGGAGAAGGAGAGGAGGAGGAGCAGGGGGAGAAGGAGAGGAGGAGGAGCAGGGGGAGAAGGAGAGGAGGAGGAGCAGGGGGAGAAGGAGAGGAGGAGGAGCAGGGGGAGAAGGAGAGGGAGGAGGAGCAGGGGGAGAAGGAGAGGGGAGGAGGAAGGGGGAGAAGGAGAGGAGGAGGAGCAGGGGGAGAAGGAGAGAGGAGGGGGGAGCAGGGGGGAGAAGGAGAGGAGGAGGAGCAGGGGGAGAAGGAGAGGAGGAGGAGAGGGGGAGAAGGAGAGGAGGGGAGCAGGGGAGGAGAGGAGGAGGAGCAGGGGGAGGAAGGAGAGGAGGAGGAGCAGGGGGAGAAGGAGAGGGAGGAGGAGCAGGGGGAGAAGGAGAGGAGGAGGAGCAGGGGAGAAGGAGATGAGGAGGAGCAGGGGGAGAAGGAGAGGAGGAGGAGCAGGGGGAGAAGGAGAGGAGGAGGAGCAGGGGGAGAAGGAGAGGGAGGAGCAGGGGGAGAAGGAGAGAGGAGGAGCAGGGGGAGAAGGAGGAGGGAGGAGGATGCAGGGGGAGAAGGAGGGAGGAGGAGCAGGGGGAGAAGGAGAGGAGGAGGAGCAGGGGGGAGAAGGAGAGGAGGAGGAGGCAGGGGGAGAAGGAGAGGAGGAGGAGCAGGGGGAGAAGGAGAGGAGGGAGGAGCAGGGGGAGAAGGAGAGGAGGAGGAGCAGGGGAGAAGGAGAGGAGGAGGAGCAGGGGGAGAAGGAGAGGAGGAGGAGCAGGGGAGAAGGAGAGGAGGAGGAGCAGGGGGGAGAAGGAGAGGAGGAGGAGCAGGGGGAGAAGGAGAGGAGGAGGAGCAGGGGGAGAAGGAGAGGAGGAGGACAGGGGGAGAAGGAGAGGAGGAGGAGCAGGGGGAGAAGGAAGGAGGAGGAGCAGGGGAGAGACAGGAGAGGAGGAGAGCAGGGGAGAAAGGAGAAGAAGAGGAGCAGGGGGGAGAAGGAGAGGAGGAGGAGCAGGGGGAGAAGGAGAGAGGAGGAGGAGCAGGGGGAGAAGGAGATGAGGAGGAGCAGGGGGAGAAGGAAGGAGGAGGACAGGGGGAGAAGGAGAAGAAGAGGAGCAGGGGGAGAAGGAGAGGAGGAGGAGCAGGGGGAGAAGGAGAAGAAGAGGAGCAGGGGGGAGAAGGAGAGGAGGAGGAGCAGGGGGAGAAGGAGAAGAAGAGGAGCAGGGGAGAAGGAGAGGAGGGGAGGACAGGGGGAGAAGGAGAGGAGGAGGAGCAGGGGGAGAAGGAGAGGAGGAGGAGCAGGGGGAGAAGGAGAAGAAGAGGAGCAGGGGAGGGAGAGGAGGAGGACAGGGGGAGGAGAGGAGAGGATGCAGGGGGAGAAATGAGAGGAGGAGGAGCAGGGGGAGAAGGAGAGGGAGGAGGAGCAGGGGAGAAGGAGAGGAGGAGGAGCAGGGGGAGAAGAAGGAGAGGAGGAGGAGCAGGGGGAGAAGGAGAAGGGAGGAGGAGCAGGGGGGAGAAGGAGAAGGAGGAGGACAGGGGAGAAATGAGGAAGGGAGGAGCAGGGGAGAGGAAGGAAATTTAGAGAGAATAAATGACATGAGGAGCATTATGGGAGATGCATAGAGGAGGATGACATTATGGGGAGAAAATGAGGGATGGAGACAGGGCATAAATGAGAAGGATGATGACAAGGAGAGAAGAGAGGATTTATTTACAGGCATAAAAGAGAGGGAGGAGGAGCAGGGGGAGATAAGGAGAGGATGGACATTATGCAGGAGAAAAGGACATGATGAAGGGATTATGCAGAGGGGGAAGACATTATGATGCACAGCATAAAGGATATTTATTTATTTATTGAGAAATGAAGATGAGATGACATTATGCATAAATGACAGGGGACATTTATTTAATATGCATAAATGATGATGATGAGGATGCAGGGGAGGAAATGGGATTATGATAACAGATGGGGAGGAGAAGGATGATGATGCATTATGCATAGGGAAGGGAAGATCAGGGGAAGGAGGAGAAACAGGATGATTATTTATTATGCATAAAAGGGAAGGATTTTTAGGGAGAATTATGCATAGAGGAGAACAGGGAGATGATTTAGGACAGGGGAGAAAGGAGAAGGAAGGAAGGATGCAGGGGGAAATG
>NC_068424.1:72830362-72858253 GCF_023373465.1 Oncorhynchus keta
ACAGACAGACAGACAGACAGACAGACAGACAGACAGACAGACAGACAGACAGACAGACAGACAGACAGACAGACAGACAGACAGACAGACAGACAGACAGAGAGGAGGAAGGTACTTACAGAGGTGAGTTAGTTCATCAGGGAAAGAGTGAAGGAGGGAAGTGAATTAACGTGATCAGAAACCATGAAAGGAAGAAAGGGAAGAAAGAAAAGAGAGATATTACTGGCATCCCAAGTACCGATGTTTGTTACCAACCGGGAAGATAACAGAACAGAGATACAACACTACCACTAACCACTCTAAATCAAAATGTATTGGTCACATACACATGGTTAGCAGATGTTATTGGTCACATACACATGGTTAGCAGATGTTATTGGTCACATACACATGGTTAGCAGATGTTATTGGTCACATACACATGGTTAGCAGATGTTATTGGAGTGTATGGTTAGAAATGCTTTAAGTCAACCCTACACATGGTTACCATGAGTCCTAATCACTATTTATTTATCTAACCTATATCCACAAGTGAGTCATATATCATAGTATCTCTTCCATGTTGGATATCAATGGACTAATGAGCACATAACAGGTCTGTGGTCTATGGATGAGCCCATGTCTCCTCTAGTGGCCAACACATGTCCTCTATTGAACATAATCACAGAACAATATGAGGGATCAATCACTAGAGTGGACTAATAATCCACAAGTGAGTCATTATCATAATATCTCTTCCATGTTGGTATCAATGGATTGAGCACTATAACAGGTCTGTGGTCTCTGAGCCTCATGTCTCCTCTAGTGGCCAACACATGTCCTCTATTGAACATAATCACAGAACAATATGAGGGATCAATATCACTAGAGTGGACTGGAATAATACTGCTGATTATGCTAATATTCCCCCCTCCCCTCTCTCTCTCTCTCTCTCTCTCTCTCTCTCTCTCTCTCTCTCTCTCTCTCCCTGGAGTGTGTCCTATTTCCATAACCATGTGACCTGACGAAGAACAACTCCTGACCCTCATTCATAATACACCATAACCACACGTCTGTGATGCACTGTTCTATAATACTCTTATAGCATGATAACACTCACAACACAGTAACACACACATACCACAGTACACACACACCACAGTAACACACACATACCACAGTACACACACACCACAGTAACACACACACACACCACAGTACACACACACCACAGCACACACACACATACCACAGTACACACACACCACAGCACACACACACATATCCACAGTAACACACACACACCACAGTACACACACACCACAGCACACACACACATACCACACTAACACACACACACCACAGTACACACACACCACAGCACACACACACATACCACAGTACACACACACCACAGTAACACACACATACCACAGTAACACACACACACCACAGTACACACACACACCACAGTAACACACACACACACCACAGTAACACACACACACCACAGTACACACACACCACAGTAACACACACCACAGTAACACACACACACCACAGTAACACACACATACCACAGTACACACACACACACACCACAGTACACACACACCACAGTACACACACACACCACAGTACACACACACCACAGTACACACACATACCACAGTACACACACATACCACAGTAACACACACACACCACAGTAACACACACCACAGTACACACACATCACAGTAACACACACAACACAGTAACACACACCACAGTAACTAGTGGTCTCATAAGAGACCTGAACTAACCCTTCATCTACCACTGTGGTCTCATAATAGACCTGAACTAACCCTACATCTACCACTGTGGTCTCATAATAGACCTGAACTAACCCTTCATCTACCACTGTGGTCTCATAATAGACCTGAAATAACCCTTCATCTACCACTGTGGTCTCATAATAGACCTGAACTAACCCTACATCTACCACTGTGGTCTCATAATAGACCTGAACTAACCCTTCATCTACCACTGTGGTCTCATAATAGACCTGAAATAACCCTTCATCTACCACTGTGGTCTCATAATAGACCTGAACTAACCCTTCATCTACCACTGTGGTCTCATAATAGACCTGAACTAACCCTTCATCTACCACTGTGGTCTCATAATAGACCTGAACTAACCCTTCATCTACCACTGTGGTCTCATAATAGACCTGAAATAACCCTTCATCTACCACTGTGGTCTCATAATAGACCTGAACTAACCCTTCATCTACCACTGTGGTCTCATAATAGACCTGAACTAACCCTTCATCTACCACTGTGGTCTCATAATAGACCTGAACTAACCCTTCATCTACCACTGTGGTCTCATAATAGACCTGAACTAACCCTTCATCTACCACTGTGGTCTCATAATAGACCTGAACTAACCCTTCATCTACCACTGTGGTCTCATAATAGACCTGAACTAACCCTTCATCTACCACTGTGGTCTCATAATAGACCTGAACTAACCCTTCATCTACCACTGTGGTCTCATAATAGACCTGAAATAACCCTTCATCTACCACTGTGGTCTCATAATAGACCTGAACTAACCCTTCATCTACCACTGTGGTCTCATAATAGACCTGAACTAACCCTTCATCTACCACTGTGGTCTCATAATAGACCTGAACTAACCCTTCATCTACCACTGTGGTCTCATAATAGACCTGAACTAACCCTTAATCTACCACTGTGGTCTCATAATAGACCTGAACTAACCCTTCATCTACCACTGTGGTCTCATAATAGACCTGAACTAACCCTACATCTACCACTGTGGTCTCATAATAGACCTGAACTAACCCTTCATCTACCACTGTGGTCTCATAATAGACCTGAACTAACCCTTCATCTACCACTGTGGTCTCATAATAGACCTGAACTAACCCTACAAGCACAATACTAAGGGCTACTCCACTGATAGGAAGACAGGCTACGGAAAACACCAATCAGTCACTGATGGGACAACAGCCAGGATAAGGCGGGGCTAAGACACTGTACCCGTTCTCTTATAGATGGGAGGTTTGCTGTAGATGTTGGGTTCACCTGAGGCTGGAGAAAGAGAGGGAGGGAGGAGAGAGGGAGGGGAGAAAGAGAGAGAAGGGAGGAGATTGATGTGAAACATGGAGGAGTGAGGGAGGAAGTGAAGGGTAGACGGAGGTAAAGGGAAGAGCTATACCGAACCATAGCGACCGTAGCTGATAACAAGAGAGTTTGAGGAAATATACAAATAGAGGAGGAGCAGAAGTGGAGTAGATAATATGGAAAGATGAGGAGATGAAGAGAAGATGGAAAGATGAGATGAAGAGAAGATGGAAAGATGAGGAGATGAAGAGAAGATGGAAAGATGAGATGAAGAGAAGATGGGAAGATGAGATGAAGAGAAGATGGAAAGATGAGGAGATGAAGAGAAGATGGAAAGATGAGGAGATGAAGAGAAGATGGAAAGATGAGGAGATGAAGAGAAGATGGAAAGATGAGATGAAGAGAAGATGGAAAGATGAGGAGATGAAGAGAAGATGGAAAGATGAGGAGAGGAAGAGGGCACGTCCCAAATGGCACCCTATTCCAAATATATTGCACTTCCATAGAGAATAGGGGCCCTTGGGGCACAGTTGAAGTGTGGTCCTACCTGGTACATGGAAATGCTTGGGGCGTGGTATGTGGTAGGAGTACTAGGCCGCCCCTCCAGCGAGCCGTAATAGGTGAGCTCCTGCCACTCTCAGAGCCTGCAGCCAGCACTAGCCAATCACAGCAAAGGAAACATGAGCATGAAGAAAGGGCTTTGTCCTGCCATCCAGTCCCTCCCAACCAATCAGAACCAAAGGAAAAGGTGATCAACAGTGGCTGCAGCATTGAGGAAAGGCATACTGGACCATCTCAGCACAGGAAGCTAGAAGGAACGGTACACGCTTCCTCCCCCTGCTAGTCACTGCTTTTAAATGCATTAACTGTCACATGGTGGAATATACAGTGCAGTCGGAAAGTATTCAGACCCTTTGACTTTTTGCACATTTTGTTAAGTTACAGCCTTATTCTAAAATGGATTTAATAAAAAATAAATCCTCATCAATCTACACACAATACCCCATATTGACAAAGCGAAAATTGATTTTTAGAAATCTATTAAAAATAAAAAAACAGAAATACCTTATTTACATAAGTATTCAGACACTTTGCTATGAGACTCGAAATTCAGGGTGTCCATGGCTTGGTGTGTGTGTGACTCACCAGGGTGTCCATAGTGCTGCGGTGAGTGAGGCATGATGGGAGACATGGCTTGGTGTGTGTGTGACTCACCAGGGTGTCCATAGTGCTGCGGTGAGCGAGGCATGATGGGAGACATGGCTTGGTGTGTGTGTGACTCACCAGGGTGTCCATAGTGCTGCGGTAAGCGAGGCGTGATGGGAGACATGGCTTGGTGTGTGTGTGACTCACCAGGGTGTCCATAGTGCTGCGGTGATTGAGGCATGATGGGAGACATGGCTTGGTGTGTGTGTGACTCACCAGGGTGTCCATAGTGCTGCGGTGAGGCGGGATGGGAGATATGGCTTGGTGTGTGTGTGACTCACCAGGGTGTCCATAGTGCTGCGGTAAGTGAGGCGGGATAGGAGACATGGCTTGGTGTGTGTGTGACTCACCAGGGTGTCCATAGTGCTGCGGTGAGTGAGGCGTGATGGGAGACATGGCTTGGTGTGTGTGTGACTCACCAGGGTGTCCATAGTGCTGCGGTGAGTGAGGCGTGATGGGAGACATGGCTTGGTGTGTGTGTGACTCACCAGGGTGTCCATAGTGCTGCGGTGAGTGAGGCGTGATGGGAGACATGGCTTGGTGTGTGTGTGACTCACCAGGGTGTCCATAGTGCTGCGGTGAGTGAGGCGTGATGGGAGACATGGCTTGGTGTGTGTGTGACTCACCAGGGTGTCCATAGTGCTGCGGTGAGTGAGGTGTGATGGGAGACATGGCTTGGCGGTTGAAGGAGGGAGAGCCATCCATGTAGGCAGGGCTGGAACACTGTCTCTGTCTCTTGTCTATATTGTAATACAGCTTCTAAAGGGAGAGGGAGAAGAGGGAGAGGGGGGATGACAGAGTGGGGGGAGAGGGGGATGACAGAGTGGGGAGAGGGGGATGACAGAGTGGGGGAGAGGGGGATGACAGAGTGGGGGAGAGGGGGATGACAGAGTAGGGGAGAGGGGGATGACAGAGTGGGGGAGAGGGGGGATGACAGAGTGGGGGAGAGGGGGGATGACAGGGGGATGACAGAGTGGGGGAGGGGATGACAGAGTGGGGGAGAGGGGGATGACAGAGTGGGGATGACAGAGTGGGGGAGAAAGAAAAAAAATAGGTACAGACAGAGATAGAGCAAGAGGGGGATGACAGAGTGGGGGAGAGGGGGATGACAGAGTGGGGGAGAGAGGGATGACAGAGTGGGGGGGAGAGAGGGGTGGATGACAGAGTGGGGGAGAGGGGATGACAGAGTGGGGAGAGGGGGGATAACAGAGTGGGGAGAGGGGGATGACAGAGTGGGGAGAGAGGGGATAACAGAGTGGGGGAGAGGGGGATGACAGAGTGGGGAGAGGGGGATGACAGAGTGGGGAGAGGGGGATGACAGAGTGGGGGAGAGGGGATGACAGAGTGGGGAGAGGGGGATGACAGAGTGGGGGAGAGGGTGGATGACAGAGTGGGGAGAGGGGATGACAGAGTGGGGGAGAGGGGGATGACAGAGTGGGGAGAGGGGACAGATACACAACTATCCACATATCCACAGACCACTGATCACAGAAATTATTATTCATTCTGTTGGAAACAACAAGGTTACTAACCTGAGAACAGAGAGTCCCAGGTGGCTGTAAAACAACAAGGTTACTAACCTGAGAACAGAGAGTCGAGGGTGACTGTAAAACAACAAGGTTACTAACCTGAGAACAGAGAGTCGAGGGTGACTGTAAAACAACAAGGTTACTAACCTGAGAACAGAGAGTCCCAGGTGACTGTAAAACAACAAGGTTACTAACCTGAGAACAGAGAGTCCCAGGTGACTGTAAAACAACAAGGTTACTAACCTGAGAACAGAGAGTCCCAGGTGACTGTAAAACAACAAGGTTACTAACCTGAGAACAGAGAGTCCCAGGTGACTGTAAAACAACAAGGTTACTAACCTGAGAACAGACAGTCCCAGGTGACTGTAAAACAACAAGGTTACTAACCTGAGAACAGAGAGTCGAGGGTGACTGTAAAACAACAAGGTTACTAACCTGAGAACAGAGAGTCCCAGGTGACTGTAAAACAACAAGGTTACTAACCTGAGAACAGAGAGTCCCAGGTGACTGTAAAACAACAAGGTTACTAACCTGAGAACAGAGAGTCGAGGGTGACTGTAAAACAGCAAGGTTACTAACCTGAGAACAGAGAGTCCCAGGTGACTGTAAAACTACAAGGTTACTAACCTGAGAACAGAGAGTCCCAGGTGACTGTAAAACAACAAGGTTACTAACCTGAGAACAGAGAGTCCCAGGTGACTGTAAAACAACAAGGTTACTAACCTGAGAACAGAGAGTCCCAGGTGACTGTAAAACAACAAGGTTACTAACCTGAGAACAGAGAGTCCCAGGTGACTGTAAAACAACAAGGTTACTAACCTGAGAACAGAGAGTCGAGGGTGACTGTAAAACAACAAGGTTACTAACCTGAGAACAGAGAGTCCCAGGTGACTGTAAAACAACAAGGTTACTAACCTGAGAACAGAGAGTCGAGGGTGACTGTAAAACAGCAAGGTTACTAACCTGAGAACAGAGAGTCCCAGGTGACTGTAAAACTACAAGGTTACTAACCTGAGAACAGAGAGTCCCAGGTGACTGTAAAACAACAAGGTTACTAACCTGAGAACAGAGAGTCCCAGGTGACTGTAAAACAACAAGGTTACTAACCTGAGAACAGAGAGTCGAGGGTGACTGTAAAACAACAAGGTTACTAACCTGAGAACAGAGAGTCCCAGGTGACTGTAAAACAACAAGGTTACTAACCTGAGAACAGAGAGTCCCAGGTGACTGTAAAACAAATACATGAGAAAGAAAGCAGAAATGATTGTCTGAAGCATAATGGTCCATTATCTCAACTCAGGAAATAGATTCAGTTCAGTTCTTCAATATTAGAAACATATTTATTTATCTTGTTTATCAACTGTCAGTGAATTTAGAGAAGACGTAAAAGAAAATAACATAGGTGTATTTCCTGAAAGCTCCGTAGCACTTAGTACCTCTCCATAGCTGAAGGTCTCTATGTCATCTGAGGAGTATCTGGGGTAGGGCTGGTAGGATGATATGGTAGGATGATGCTGGGACTGGTAGGATGATATGAGGTCAGGTGGCTGGACCTCGTATATGGCCTTGACCTTAGGCAGTGCAGCCAAGTCCTTATAGTCTAGTATCTCATTCTCCACCCTGGCCTGGGATGGGACACGACAGGACACAGACACAGACACAGGCACGCACGCACACACACACACAGACACAGGCACGCACGCACGCACACACACACACACACACACACACACACACACACACACACACACACACACACACACACACACACACACACACACACACGCACACACACACACACACACACACACACACACACACACACACACACACACACACACACACACACACACACACACACACACAGAGAAACAACCACACACACACACAACAACATTTACACACAAAACCAAAGACATGGATTGTGTGCTGCAGACTGTAAAGCATGCTGACAGCCATACACTGACACAACACATACAGTTTACATGTGACTGACTGCTGAATATACTGTGGGAGCTGGCCTCTCCCTGACATGACCTTCAGCTCCACAAAGCAATGGAAAGCAGAGAGAGAGAGACACTGACACAGACACATACAGTTTACAGAGAGAGAGAGAGAGAGAGAGAGAGAGAGAGCTGGCCTCTCCTGACATGACCTTCAGCTCCACAAAGCAAGGAGAGAGAGAGAGAGAGAGAGAGAGAGAGAGAGAGAGAGAGAGAGAGAGAGCTAACTCTGTGTTTTCCCCTCATCCATCACCCTGAGCAGGTCATTGATTATGAGGCCAGAGCTCAGAAAAAACACACACACCTGCTCATGCATGGATGTGTGTGTGTCTCTACATGTGTTTTTACGTGGATGAATGTGCTAATGTTTCCAACAGCAGTAGTGACCTATACAGTACAGCTCAGCAAAGACTAGGAGTCCAGACAGAGCACACACACACACACACACACACACACACACACACACACACACACACACACACACACACACACACACACACACACACACACACACACACACACACACACACACACACACACACACACACACACACACACACACACACACACACAGGTTGTGTCCGAATATGACTGACATAACAAGAGGACCTAGCCAGCAGTGTAAGGTGAGGTCACGGGTCAGGGGTCAGGGGTGAGTGGAGAATGAACAGGTGTCTCCTATCTGTACTTGGCAGGGCGACAGTGACTGTCACAACTATCTCTCCTATCTCTCCTTCCTCCCAAAATGTGCTCCTGATTTAACATGGTCCATTCACACCTGCACTGTTGTGAACAGCCCACTACAGAGGAGGCTGAAATGTTTAGCCCTAGGTTCCTCAAAAGGTTCTACAGATGCACCATCGAGAGCATTTTGAATGGCTGCATCACAGCTTGATATAGTAAATGCACCGCCCTCAACAGCAAAGCACGAAAGAGGATGGTGCGGACTGCCCAGTACATCACTGGGGCTGAGCTCCCTGCCATCCAGGACCTCTATACCAGGGAGAGACAGAGAAAGACTCCCAAGTCATAGACTGTTCACTGTGCTACCGTTCGGCAAATGGTACCAGAGCATTGGCTCTCAGACCAACAGGCTCCGAGACACCATAAGAGTGAAAAATAATGAATGAATGGTTACCCGGTCTGTCTGCACTGACCCTATCTGTTGTTCTGCCAATGAACATGACAGTTAACCCACTGTTCCCGGTAGGCCGTCATGATAAATAAGAATTTGTTCTTAACTGGCTCGCCTGGTTAAATAACGGTTACATTTCCACACTGTCAGAGTCTATCTAGAGGAGAGCGAAGGAGTGAGGCGCAGGACACAGGTAAGAGTAAAACCACTGTGTTTACTGAGCAGAACACGTGTCAAACTGTCAGAGTCTATCTAGAGGAGAGCGAAGGAGTCAGGCTCATACACAGGTAAGAGTAAAACCACTGTGTTTACTGAGCAGAACACGTGTCAAACTGTCAGAGTCTATCTAGAGGAGAGCGAAGGAGTCAGGCTCATACACAGGTAAGAGTAAAACCACTGTGTTTACTGAGCAGAACACGTTTCAAACTGTCAGAGTCTATCTAGAAGAGAGCGAAGGAGTCAGGGACAGGACACAGGTAAGAGTAAAACCACTGTGTTTACTGAGCAGAACACGTGTCAAACTGTCAGAGTCTATCTAGAGGAGAGCGAAGGAGTCAGGCTCATACACAGGTAAGAGTAAAACCACTGTGTTTACTGAGCAGAACACGTGTCAAACTGTCAGAGTCTATCTAGAGGAGAGCGAAGGAGTCAGGCTCATACACAGGTAAGAGTAAAACCACTGTGTTTACTGAGCAGAACACGTGTCAAACTGTCAGAGTCTATCTAGAGGAGAGCGAAGGAGTCAGGCTCATACACAGGTAAGAGTAAAACCACTGTGTTTACTGAGCAGAACACGTGTCAAACTGTCAGAGTCTATCTAGAGGAGAGCGAAGGAGTCAGGCTCATACACAGGTAAGAGTAAAACCACTGTGTTTACTGAGCAGAACACGTGTCAAACTGTCAGAGTCTATCTAGAGGAGAGCGAAGGAGTCAGGCTCATACACAGGTAAGAGTAAAACCACTGTGTTTACTGAGCAGAACACGTGCCAAACTGTCAGAGTCTATCTAGAGGAGAGCGAAGGAGTCAGGGACAGGACACAGGTAAGAGTAAAACCACTGTGTTTACTGAGCAGAACACGTGTCAAACTGTCAGAGTCTATCTAGAGGAGAGCGAAGGAGTCAGGCTCATACACAGGTAAGAGTAAAACCACTGTGTTTACTGAGCAGAACACGTGTCAAACTGTCAGAGTCTATCTAGAGGAGAGCGAAGGAGTCAGGGACAGGACACAGGTAAGAGTAAAACCACTGTGTTTACTGAGCAGAACACGTGCCAAACTGTCAGAGTCTATCTAGAGGAGAGCGAAGGAGTCAGGGACAGGACACAGGTAAGAGTAAAACCACTGTGTTTACTGAGCAGAACACGTGCCAAACTGTCAGAGTCTATCTAGAGGAGAGCGAAGGAGTCAGGGACATGACACAGGTAAGAGTAAAACCACTGTGTTTACTGAGCAGAACACGTGCCAAACTGTCAGAGTCTATCTAGAGGAGAGCGAAGGAGTCAGGGACAGGACACAGGTAAGAGTAAAACCACTGTATTTACTCCATCCGAGAATGGAACGAAAATCCCGTTATAAAACAAAAATACAAAACAGGATACGAACTCCAACACACGAAAGACAATCACGCACAAAACAGAAAGGGAAACCAGAGGGTTAAATAAGGAACATAATTATGAGATGGGAACCAGGTGTGTAAACAGACAAAACAAAAGGAAAAGTGGAACATGGATCGGTGGCCGCTAGAAAGCCGGTGACGTCGAACGCCGCCCGAACAAGGAGAGGGAACAACCTCGGTGGAAGTCGTGACAGACACTTTTGCACTCATCACTTTCTGCTGCTGCTCTGTTCTTTATTTTACTCTTATTATTCTAGTCACTTTACCCTGCGTTCATGTACATATCTACCTCAAATACCTTATTATCTGTCCTGATGCCTAGTCACTTTACCCTGCCTTCATGTACATATCTACCTCAAATACCTTATTATTATCTATCCTGATGCATAGTCACTTTACCCTGCCTTCATGTACATATCTACCTCAAATACCTTATTATTATCTATCCTGATGTCTAGTCACTTTACCCTGCCTTCATGTACATATCTACCTCAAATACCTTATTATTTGCTATCGTGATGCCTAGTCACTTTACCCTGCCTTCATGTACATATCTACCTCAAATACCTTATTAGTATCTATCGTGATGCCTAGTCACTTTACCCTGCCTTCATGTACATATCTACCTCAAATACCTTATTATTATCATATATCCTGATGCCTAGTCACTTTACCCTGCCTTCATGTACATATCTACCTCAAATACCTTATTATCTGTCCTGATGCCTAGTCACTTTACCCTGCCTTCATGTACATATCTACCTCAAATACCTTATTATCTGTCCTGATGCCTAGTCACTTTACCCTGCCTTCATGTACATATCTACCTCAAATACCTTATTATTATCTATCCTGATGCATAGTCACTTTACCCTGCCTTCATGTACATATCTACCTCAAATACCTTATTATTATCTATCCTGATGTCTAGTCACTTTACCCTGCCTTCATGTACATATCTACCTCAAATACCTTATTATTTGCTATCGTGATGCCTAGTCACTTTACCCTGCCTTCATGTACATATCTACCTCAAATACCTTATTATTATCATATATCCTGATGCCTAGTCACTTTACCCTGCCTTCATGTACATATCTACCTCAAATACCTTATTATTATCTATCCTGATGTCTAGTCACTTTACCCTGCCTTCATGTACATATCTACCTCAAATACCTTATTATTTGCTATCGTGATGCCTAGTCACTTTACCCTGCCTTCATGTACATATCTACCTCAAATACCTTATTAGTATCTATCGTGATGCCTAGTCACTTTACCCTGCCTTCATGTACATATCTACCTCAAATACCTTATTATTATCATATATCCTGATGCCTAGTCACTTTACCCTGCCTTCATGTACATATCTACCTCAAATACCTTATTATCTGTCCTGATGCCTAGTCACTTTACCCTGCCTTCATGTACATATCTACCTCAAATACCTTATTATCTGTCCTGATGCCTAGTCACTTTACCCTGCCTTCATGTACATATCTACCTCAAATACCTTATTATTATCTATCCTGATGCCTAGTCACTTTACCCTGCCTTCATGTACATATCTACCTCAAATACCTTATTATTATCTATCCTGATGTCTAGTCACTTTACCCTGCCTTCATGTACATATCTACCTCAAATACCTTATTATTTGCTATCGTGATGCCTAGTCACTTTACCCTGCCTTCATGTACATATCTACCTCAAATACCTTATTATTATCTATCGTGATGCCTAGTCACTTTACCCTGCCTTCATGTACATATCTACCTCAAATACCTTATTATTATCATATATCCTGATGCCTAGTCACTTTACCCTGCCTTCATGTACATATCTACCTCAAATACCTTATTATCTGTCCTGATGCCTAGTCACTTTACCCTGCCTTCATGTACATATCTACCTCAAATACCTTATTATTTGCTATCGTGATGCCTAGTCACTTTACCCTGCCTTCATGTACATATCTACCTCAAATACCTTATTATTTGCTATCGTGATGCCTAGTCACTTTACCCTGCCTTCATGTACATATCTACCTCAAATACCTTATTATTATCTATCCGGATGTCTAGTCACTTTACCCTGCCTTCATGTACATATCTACCTCAAATACCTTATTATTATCTATCCGGATGTCTAGTCACTTTACCCTGCCTTCATGTACATATCTACCTCAAATACCTTATTATTATCTATCCGGATGTCTAGTCACTTAACCCTGCCTTCATGTACATATCTACCTCAAATACCTTATTATTATCTATCCTGATGCCTAGTCACTTTACCCTGCCTTCATGTACATATCTACCTCAAATACCTTATTATTATCTATCCTGATGCCTAGTCACTTTACCCTGCCTTCATTTACATATCTACCTCAAATACCTTATTATTATCTATCCTGATGCCTAGTCACTTTACCCTGCCTTCATGTACATATCTACCTCAAATACCTTATTATTATCTATCCTGATGTCTAGTCACTTTACCCTGCCTTCATGTACATATCTACCTCAAATACCTTATTATTTGTCCTGATGCCTCGTCACTTTACCCTGCCTTCATGTACATATCTACCTCAAATACCTTATTATTATCTATCCGGATGTCTAGTCACTTTACCCTGCCTTCATGTACATATCTACCTCAAATACCTTATTATTATCTATCCGGATGTCTAGTCACTTTATTCTGCCTTCATGGGGCGGCAGCGTAGCCTAGCGTTGGACTAGTAACCGGAAGGTTGCGAGTTCAAACCCCCGAGCTGACAAGGTACAAATCTGTCGTTCTGCCCCTGAACAGGCAGTTAACCCACTGTTCCCAGGCCGTCATTGAAAATAAGAATATGTTCTTAACTGACTTGCCTGGTTAAATAAAGGTAAAATAAAAATATCTACCTCAAATACCTTATTAGTATCTATCTGTCACGCCCTGACCTTGGAGATCCTTTTTTATGTCTCTATTTTGGTTTGGTCAGGGCGTAAGTTGGGGTGGGCATTTCTATGTGTTGTGTTTCTATATAGCTCCACATTGATCTGGTACTGGTACTCCCTGTATATAGCTCCACATTGATCTGGTACTGGTACTCCCTGTATATAGCTCCACATTGATCTGGTACTCCCTGTATATAGCTCCACATTGATCTGGTACTTCCTGTATATAGCTCCACATTGATCTGGTACTTCCTGTACATAGCTCCACATTGATCTGGTACCTCCTGTACATAGCTCTACATTGATCTGGTACTCTCTGTATATAGCTCCACATTGATCTGGTACTGGTACTGGTACTTCCTGTATATAGCTCCACATTGGTCTGGTACTCTCTGTATATAGCTCCACATTGATCTGGTACTTCCTGTACATAGCTCCACATTGATCTGGTACTGGTACTCTCTGTATATAGCTCCACATTGATCTGGTACTGGTACTCTCTATATATAGCTCCACATTGATCTGGTACTCTCTGTATATAGCTCCACATTGATCTGGTACTGGTACTCTCTGTATTTAGCTCCACATTGATCTGGTACTTCCTGTACATAGCTCCACATTGATCTGGTACTGGTACTCTCTATATATAGCTCCACATTGATCTGGTACTGGTACTCTCTATATATAGCTCCATATTGATCTGGTACTGGTACTCTCTGTATTTAGCTCCACATTGATCTGGTACTTCCTGTACATAGCTCCACATTGATCTGGTACTGGTACTTCCTGTATATAGCTCCACATTGATCTGGTACTGGTACTCTCTGTATATAGCTCCACATTGATCTGGTACTGGTACTTCCTGTATATAGCTCCACATTGATCTGGTACTTCCTGTACATTGATCTGGTACTGGTACTTCCTGTATATAGCTCCACATTGATCTGGTACTGGTACTCTCTGTATATAGCTCCACATTGATCTGGTACTGGTACTTCCTGTATATAGCTCCACATTGATCTGGTACTGGTACTTCCTGTACATAGCTCCACATTGATCTGGTACTTCCTGTATATAGCTCTACATTATGCTGGTACTAGTACTTCCTGTATATAGCTCCATTCTTGTGTGTTTTATTCCTCTTGCGTTACCATTTTTCTTTTATTATAATTGTGTAACTCTGCAACATTGGGAAAGGCTCGTAAGTAAGCATTTCACGTAAAGAGTACAGCTGTTGTATTCGGCCTATATGAACAATCATTAATTTGATTTGATAGGAAATTACATGTGGTTGATATTCCCACTAGCCCATGCTTACACCAATCAAATGCTTTGAGATAGCGAGAAATAGTGAAAAATAGTGAACGAGTGCACACTTCAGGAGAAAATGGTTTGTATTTTAAAAGCTAGTGGGCCCTGAAGGTTGTGTGGAGCTAGAGGTAAATTGACTTGTGATTGGTTACTTACGCAGATGACGCGGCTGGGAGAGCCAATAGACGAACCCGGTGGAGAGATGGAGGTCTCGGACAGACGTCTGTGCTGTGAAAAGAAAGAGCAATGAGGGTTAAAAAATCTATTGATATCTGAGTTCTGTAGAGTGATATCTGTGTTCTGTAGAGTAGAGTGATATCTGTGTTCTGTAGAGTAGAGTGATATCTGTGTTCTGTAGAGTAGAGTGATATCTGTGTTCTGTAGAGTAGAGTGATATCTGTGATCTGTAGAGTAGAGTGATATCTGTGTTCTGTAGAGTAGAGTGATATCTGTGTTCTGTAGAGTAGAGTGATATCTGTGTTCTGTAGAGTGATATCTGTGATCTGTAGAGTGATATCTGTGTTCTGTAGACAAGAGTGATATCTGAGTTCTGTAGAGTGATATCTGTGTTCTGTAGAGTAGAGTGATATCTGTGTTCTGTAGAGTGACATCTGTGTTCTGTAGAGTGATATCTGTGTTCTGTAGAGTAGAGTGATATCTGTGATCTGTAGAGTAGAGTGATATCTGTGTTCTGTAGAGTAGAGTGATATCTGTGTTCTGTAGAGTAGAGTGATATCTGTGTTCTGTAGAGTGATATCTGTGATCTGTAGAGTGATATCTGTGTTCTGTAGACAAGAGTGATATCTGAGTTCTGTAGAGTGATATCTGTGTTCTGTAGAGTAGAGTGATATCTGTGTTCTGTAGAGTGACATCTGTGTTCTGTAGAGTGATATCTGTGTTCTGTAGAGTAGAGTGATATCTGTGTTCTGTAGAGTAGAGTGATATCTGTGTTCTGTAGAGTAGAGTGATATCTGTGATTTGTAGAGTAGAGTGATATCTGTGTTCTGTAGAGTAGAGTGATATCTGTGTTCTGTAGAGTAGAGTGATATCTGTGTTCTGTCGAGTAGAGTGATATCTGTGGTTGTCTCACCCTGAGTCTTCTCTGCTCTGGCCGCCTGCTTACACAAAGGATGCCACACTTCACCACCTGACAAAGAGACAGAGAGAGTTAGAGACAGAGAGAGAGAGACAGAAAGAGAGACAGAGAGGAAGACAGAGAGAGAGGGGAGACGAGAGTCCCTGTGATGTTTATAAGTCAGTGATGCTGTGTGTGTGTGTGTGTGTGTGTGTGTGTGTGTGTGTGTGTGTGTGTGTGTGTGTGTGTGTGTGTGTGTGTGTGTGTGTGTGTGTGTGTGTGTGTGTGTGTGTGTTTTTTTGCCATGCAGGTACATTTCTTCTCCCTCTGTGAACATCATGTGACATCGGGCACAGCGGGCACAGGTAGGGTGGTAGTGCTTCCCCCTGCCTGGAGAGAGAGAGAAAGAGAGCAACACAAGAGAGAGAGAGACACACACAGAGCGAGAGAGAGAGAGAGACACACACAGAGCGACAGAGAGAGACACACACAGAGCGACAGAGAGAGAGAGACACACACAGAGCGACAGAGAGAGGGAGACACACACAGAGAGAGAGACAGAGAGAGAGAGACAGAGAGAGAGAGACACACACAGAGAGACAGAGAGAGAGACACACAGAGAGAGAGAGACTTAGAGAGAGAGAGACACACAGAGCGACAGAGAGAGAGACACACACAGAGCGACAGAGAGACACACACAGAGCGACAGAGAGAGAGACACACAGAGCGACAGAGAGAGAGACACACACAGAGAGAGAGACAGAGAGAGAGAGACACACAGAGAGAGAGACAGAGACAAAAAACACAGAGAGAGATTCATTTCTCTATTTTTTGTGTTTTTAAGATGAGATAAACACTCAAATCTAAAAATAATTCAAGACAAGTGATGAACAACAACTGCAACTCAATAAGACGTTTTGACTCTCGCTAGCTAGCTAGCTACACAACAAAAACCTGCGAGCTAGCTACACAACAAAACCTAGCGAGCTAGCTACACAACAAAAACCTAGCGAGCTAGCTACACAACAAAAACTTAGCTAGCAGGCTAACAAGCTAGCCAGAAAATTTTTGCAAGGGAAGTTAATACAACTACATTAAATGACCAAACTGAGTGAGTAAATCAAAAAAGAGCACGGACTATAACATTAAACATATCTTCTGAGTCCATTCTCTACCGTCAAGAGGCCAAAAATGACAGAACGAGGAAAGCTTTTAAACAGAAACTACTAAAGGGGAGGCCATTCTTAATCTGGTTAAAAATCAACAAGGAGGCTATCTTGACAGATAAAAACGTCTTCCTCTGTGCCACATACATTCCCCCGTCAGAGTCACCCTACTTCAATGAAGAGACTTTCTCCATTCTGGAGGGGGAGACTAGTCACGCTCAGGCCCAAGGCAACATACTGGTCTGTGGAGACCAGAATGCAATAACAGCAGAAGAACTAGACACTATTAACAGTCAAGGGGACAAACATCTACCAGGAAGCAACAATCCTTCCTCCCCACATACCCCCAGAAACAACTATGACAAAGTGAAAAACAAAAATGGAGTACAGCTCCTGAAGCTCTATGGAACACTGGGTCTGTACATAGTCAATGTCAGACTAAGAGGGGACTCTTGGTAGTTGAAGTCGGAAGTTTACATTCACTTAGGTTGGAGTCATTAAAACTAGTTTTTCAACCACTCCACAAATGTCTTGTTAACAAACTATAGTTTTGGCTGGTCAGTTAGGACATCTACTTTGTGCATGACAAGTCATTTTTCCAACAATTGTTTACAGACAGATTATTTCACTGTTTCACAATTCCAGTGGATCAGAAGTTTGCATAAACTAAGTTGACTGTGACCTTTAAACAGCTAAGTTGACCTTTAAACAGCTTGGAAAATTCCAGAAAATTATGTCATGGCTTTAGAAGCTTCTGATTGGCTCAAATTATGTCAATTAGCCTATTGGAGGTGTACCTGTGGCTGTATTTCAAGGCCTAACTTCAAACTCAGTGCCTCTTTGCTTGATATCATGGGAAAATCAAAGAAATCAGCCAGGACTTCAGAAAATAAATCGTAGTCCTCCAAAAAGTCTGGTTCATCCTGGGAGCAATGTCCAAACGCCTGAAGGTACCACGTTCATCGGTACAAACAATAGTATGCAAGTATAAACACCACGGGACCACGCAGCCGTCATACCGCTCAGGAAGGAGACGTGTTCTGTCTCCTGGAGATGAACATACTTTGGTGCAAAAAGTGCAAATCAATCCCAGAACAACAGCAAAGGACCCTGTGAAGATGCTGGAGGAAACAGGTACAAAGGTATCTATATCCACAGTAACATGAGTCCTATATCGACATAACCTGAAAGGCCGCTCAGCAAGGAAAAAGCCACTGCTCCAAAACCGCCATAAAGTTTTCAACTGCACATGGGGACAAAGATCGTACTGTTTGGCCATAATGACCATCGTTGTGTTTGGAGGAAAAAAAGGGGAGGCTTGTAAGCACGGGGGTGGCTGCATCATGTTGTGGGTGGCTGCATCATGTTGTGGGGGTGCTTTGCTCACATTTCACATTCCTCAAGTAAAGTGGTGATCCTAACTGACCCAAGCCAGTGAATTTTTACTAGGATTAAATGTCAAGAATTGTGAAAAACTGAGTTGAAATGTACAGTGCCTTGCGAAAGTATTCGGCCCCCTTGAACTTTGCGACCTTTTGCCACATTTCAGGCTTCAAACATAAAGATATAAAACTGTATTTTTTTTTGTGAAGAATCAACAACAAGTGGGACACAATCATGAAGTGGAACGACATTTATTGGATATTTCAAACTTTTTTAACAAATCAAAAACTGAAAATTTGGGCGTGCAAAATGATTCAGCCCCTTTACTTTCAGTGCAGCAAACTCTCTCCAGAAGTTCAGTGAGGATCTCTGAATGATCCAATGTTGACCTAAATGACTAATGATGATAAATACAATCCACCTGTGTGTAATCAAGTCTCCGTATAAATGCACCTGCACTGTGATAGTCTCAGAGAGCTCACCAGTGGTCTCCTACTTAATGATAGCTAATCATCCTAATCGTCAGTTAACAGTGGTCTCCCACTTAATGATAGCTAATCATCCTAATCATCAGTTAACAGTGGTCTACTACTTAATGATAGCTAATCATCCTAATCGTCAGTTAACAGTGGTCTCCTACTTAATGATAGCTAATCATCCTAATCATCAGTTAACAGTGGTCTCCCACTTAATGATAGCTAATCATCCTAATCATCAGTTAACAGTGGTCTCCTACTTAATGATAGCTAATCATCCTAATCGTCAGTTAACAGTGGTCTCCCACTTAATGATAGCTAATCATCCTAATCATCAGTTAACAGTGGTCTCCCACTTAATGATAGCTAATCATCCTAAATCATCAGTTAACAGTGGTCTCCCACTTAATGATAGCTAATCATTAAGAAAGAGAAAGAGAGAAATGAGATGTAGAGCATCTATTTGAAATAATGAGTGTGTATGTGTGTGTGAGAGATAGCGAGAGATTGCCTAAGCTGCATGTAATGTGAGGTTCCTGTACAGATCAGTGTAATGTTAATTTCCTCTATAAGATCAGTGTAATGTTAATTTCCTCTACAGATCAGTGTAATGTTCATTTCCTCTACAGATCAGTGTAATGTTCATTTCCTCTACAGATCAGTGTAATGTTCATTTCCTCTACAGATCAGTGTAATGTTCATTTCCTCTACAGATCAGTGTAATGTTCATTTCCTCTACAGATCAGTGTAATGTTAATTTACTCTATAGATCAGTGTAACATTCCTTTCCTCTACAGATCAGTGCTTCCTCTGTCAGTCTCAGGTGGCAACTGGGGATAACTGGGATTATTGACAACTCATGTTAAAAGACACCACCAGCTTTCATATGTTCTCATGTTCTGAGCAAGGAACTGAAACGTTAGCTTTCTTACATAGCACATACTGCACTTTTACTTTCTTCTCCAACACTGTGTTTTTGCATTATTTAAACCAAATTGAACATGTTTTCTTATTTATTTGAGACTAAATGTATTTTATTTATGTATTATATTAAGTTAAAATAAATGTGTTTATTGTTCATTTTGTATTGTTGTAATTGTCATTAATTACAAATATATATAAAAATCGCCCGAAGCCAGGCATGTTGTAGAAGCTGTTCACAACCCAGAGAGAGACAGATGGAGAAGAGAGGTGAGAGGAGGTGAAGAGAGGATAGCATAGGTCCCCAGGGGGAGTGTGTATGAGTGCTCACCTCCAGTACCCGTCCACTGATGTATCTGCTGCACGTCTCACACTTAACCCCAAACTGGGCGTGGTAGTCAGACTCACAGTACGGCACGTTGTCCCTGAAACACAAAGGGTTAAACACCCAATCAAAGGTGTGTGTGTGTGTGTGTGTATGTGTGTGTGTGTGTGTGTGTGTCTGTCTCTCTGTGTATGTTTGTGTTTGTCTGTGTGGTGTGTCTGTTTGTGTGTGTGTGTGGTGTGTATTTTGTGTGTGTGTGTGGTGTGTCTGTTTGTGTGTGTGTGTGTGTGTGTGTCTGTCTTCTGTGTATGTTTGTGTGTGTGTGTCTGTTTGTGTATATATAGTACAAGTCAAAAGTTTAGACACACATTCATTCCATGGTTTTCTTTATGTTTAATATTTTCTACATTGTATGTTTGTGTGTTCTTCAAAGTAGCCAACCTTTGCCTTGATGACAGTTTGTGTCTGTTTGTCACCTGTGCATGATTTGTTTAACACTTTTGGGTTACTACATGATTCATTTGTCTGTTTTGATGTCTCTCTGTATAAAGTATAAAAATAAAGTTTGTGTGTGTGTGTGTGTGTGTGTGTGTGTGTGTGTGTGTGTGTGTGTGTGTGTGTGTGTGTGTGTGTGTGTGTGTGTATGTGTGTGTGTGTATGTGTGTGTGTATGTATAAAATTGAGCAGCTGCTGAAAAATGAGCTCCTGTATATATTGAGATTTAAATGTTTTTTTAGAGTGAAGTACATCGAAAAAATCAAGAGAAAACTGCAAGACTCAATAGAAGACAAAACAGGGAACAAACCAAAAAAAGACAGGCTTTTGAAAAATTAACTATTTTTCATAAAATTGTACAGTTATCTTAGCTAGCTGAAATGCTAGCAGAATTGTTTACTTGTTGCTAAGCAGTTGCTAGGGACTCTCCTGGAAGAAGCTAGCTAGCTTACAAAGAATAACAACAAAAAATATCTAGTTAACAGAAGAAAGGAAGACAAAATAAGGACAAAAGAAGGACAGAAGAAAAGGAAAAGAAAGAGGACAACAAAGTGAAACAGTCAGCACTTCTATTGCAACTTTGTATTTCGTCGTCCTAACGTAGTCTACACTGCTATCTGCCCAGCAGCTAGCCAGCTAGCAAACGTCCACCGTCTACCGAATAGCAGCACTGTAGAAACTATTACACTCAACTGAACGACTTGATTAGTGTAGTGTTAGCTAGCTACATAGTTGTCTTTGCTGTCTTCGTATCCAAGATAATTGTGTAGTTTAGAGCGTGTAGTCTTAGAGTGATTATCTTAATTTACCGAGGTTAGCTAGCCAGCTATTTGTCGTCCTTAACGTAGGAGACACTGCTAGCTAGCCAACAGCTAGCCAACGTCTACTGAATAGAACTTCCGCACTCAACAACCCGGTCGCATTCCGCTTCGCTCCACAGGTAGTATCACATTTTCATTTCATTTCATTACAGCACAACGGTTTGATTTGTTTGATCGTAGCTAGCTACATAGCTAGCTACATAGCCGTCTGTGTATCAAAGATAATTGTGTAGTCTAGAGCGATTTTCTAGGTTAGCTAGCCAGCTATTGTTGTTTTTTAACGCAACGTAACGTAATCAACACTGCTAGCTAGCCAGCTAGCCCCCGAATAGCAGCACTGTAGAAACTATTACACTCAACGGAACGACTTGATTAGTGTAGTGTCAACAACGCAGCCACTGCCAGCTAGCCTACAAAGTCAACAAGGCAGCCACTGCCAGCTAGCCTACTTCAGCAGTACTGTATCATTTTAATCATTTTAGTCAATAAGATTCTTGCTACGTAAGCTTAACTTTCTGAACATTCGAGACGTGTAGTCCACTTGTCATTCCAATCTCCTTGCATTAGCGTAGCCTCTTCTGTAGCCTGTCAACTATGTGTCTGTCTATCCCTGTTATCTCCTCTCTGCACAGACCATAAAAACGCTCCACACCGCGTGGCCGCGGCCACCCTAATCTGGTGGTCCCAGCGCGCACGACCCACGTGGAGTTCCAGGTCTCCGGTAGCCTCTGGAACTGCCGATCTGCGGCCAACAAGGCAGAGTTCATCTCAGCCTATGCCTCCCTCCAGTCCCTCGACTTCTTGGCACTGACGGAAACATGGATCACCACAGATAACACTGCTACTCCTACTGCTCTCTCTTCGTCCGCCCATGTGTTCTTGCACACCCCGAGAGCTTCTAGTCAGCGGGGTGGTGGCACCGGGATCCTCATCTCTCCCAAGTGGTCATTCTCTCTTTCTCCCCTTACCCATCTGTCTATCGCCTCCTTTGAATTTCATGCTGTCACAGTTACCAGCCCTTTCAAGCTTAACATCCGTATCATTTATCGCCCTCCAGGTCCCCTCGGAGAGTTCATCAATGAGCTTGATGTCTTGATAAGCTCCTTTCCTGAGGACGGCTCACCTCTCACAGTTCTGGGCGACGTTAACCTCCCCACGTCTACCTTTGACTCATTCCTCTCTGCCTCCTTCTTTCCACTCCTTTCCTCTTTTGACCTCACCCTCTCACCGTCCCCCTACTCACAAGGCAGGCAATACGCTCGACCCCATCTTTACTAGATGCTATTCTTCCACTAACCTCATTGCAACTCCCCTCCAAGTCTCCGACCACTACCTTGTATCCTTTTCCCTCTACTCTACTTTTCCTCTCCTACTCGGATGGCATCGCGCCCGTCCCAACCTTCGCTCTCTCTCCCCCGCTACTCTCTCCTCTTCCATCCTATCATCTCTTCCCTCTGCTCAAACCTTCTCCAACCTATCTCCTGATTCTGCCTCCTCAACCCTCCTCTCCTCCCTTTCTGCATCATTTGACTCTCTATGTCCCCTATCTTCCAGGCTCGGTCCTCCCCTCCCGCTCCGTGGCTCGACGACTCATTGCGAGTTCACAGAACAGGGCTCCGGGCAGCCGAGCGGAAATGGAGGAAAACTCGCCTCCCTGCGGACCTGGCATCCTTTCGCTCCCTCCTCTCTACATTTTCCTCCTCTGTCTCTGCTGCTAAAGCCACTTTCTACCACTCTAAATTCCAAGCATCTGCCTCTAACCCTAGGAAGCTCTTTGCCACCTTCTCCTCCCTCCTGAATCCTCCTCCCCCCCCCTCTCTGCAGATGACTCTCAACCATTTTGAAAAGATGACTCCTATCCTCGTTGCAACAAACATTTCTGCTCAAACCTCTTTCTCCCTCTCTCTCCAGATGAAATCTCGGTCTTGTGACGGCCGGCCGCCCAACAACCTGCCCGCTATCCCCTCCTCTCTTCTCCAGACCATTTCCGCTACCTCACCTCGTCAAACTCATCCCTGACCGCTGGCTACGTCCCTTCCGTCTTCAAGAGAGCACTTCTGAAAAAACCCTACCCTGTGCAACAACTACAGACCAGTATCCCTTCTTTCTCCCCAAAACTCTTGAACGTGCCGTCCTTGGCCCACAGAATGACCTTCTTGATCCAAATCAGTCAGGTTTCAAGACTAGTCATTCAACTGACCTGTACGGAGGCTCCGCTCCTACCAGCTCTCATCCTTCTAGTATCGGCTGCCTTCGATACGAGATCCTCCTCTCCACCCTCTCCGTCATCTCCTCGGCGCGGCCCACGCTCACCTGACAGGTCGCTCACCAGGTGGCGTGGCGCTGTCTCCTCACCACCACTGGTGTCCCCAGGGCTCTGTTCTAGGCCCTCTCCTATTCTCGCTATACACCAAGTCACTTGGCTCTGTCATAACCTCACATGGTCTCTCCTATCATTGCTATGCAGACGACACACAATTAATCTTCTCCTTTCCCCCTTCTGATGACCAGGTGGCGAATCGCATCTCTGCATGTCTGGCAGACATATCAGTGTGGATGACGGATCACCACCTCAAGCTGAACCTCGGCAAGACGGAGCTGCTCTTCCTCCCGGGGAAGGACTGCCCGTTCCATGATCTCGCCATCACGGTTGACAACTCCATTGTGTCCTCCTCCCAGAGCGCTAAGAACCTTGGCGTGATCCTGGACAACACCCTGTCGTTCTCAACTAACATCAAGGCGGTGTCCCGTTCCTGTAGGTTCATGCTCTACAACATCCGCAGAGTACGACCCTGCCTCACACAGGAAGCGGCGCAGGTCCTAATCCAGGCACTTGTCATCTCCCGTCTGGATTACTGCAACTCGCTGTTGGCTGGGCTCCCTGCCTGTGCCATTAAACCCCTACAACTCATCCAGAACGCCGCAGCCCGTCTGGTGTTCAACCTTCCCAAGTTCTCTCACGTCACCCCGCTCCTCCGCTCTCTCCACTGGCTTCCAGTTGAAGCTCGCATCCGCTACAAGACCATGGTGCTTGCCTACGGAGCTGTGAGGGGAACGGCACCTCAGTACCTCCAGGCTCTGATCAGGCCCTACACCCAAACAAGGGCACTGCGTTCATCCACCTCTGGCCTGCTCGCCTCCCTACCACTGAGGAAGTACAGTTCCCCGCTCAGCCCAGTCAAAACTGTTCGCTGCTCTGGCTCCCCAATGGTGGAACACACTCCCTCACGACGCCAGGACAGCGGAGTCAATCACCACCTTCCGGAGACACCTGAAACCCCACCTCTTTAAGGAATACCTAGGATAGGATAAAGTAATCCTTCTCACCCCTTAAAAGATTTAGATGCACTATTGTAAAGTGGCTGTTCCACTGGATGTCATAAGGTGAATGCACCAATTTGTATGTCGCTCTGGATAAGAGCGTCTGCTAAATGACTTAAATGTAAATGTAAATGTAAATGTATGTGTGTGTGTATGTGTGTGTGTGTGTGTGTGTGTGTGTGTGTGTGTGTGTGTGTGTGTGTGTGTGTGTGTGTGTGTGTGTGTGTGTGTGTGTGTGTGTGTGTGTGTGTGTGTGTGTGTGTGTGTGTGTGTGTGTGTGTGTATGTGTATGTGTGTGTGTGTACTGACTTGCTGATGTATTCCCCAGTGAGGACCATGTTGCAGGTTAGACACTTGAAGCAGCTGACATGCCACTGTTTCTCCAACGCCAGCAGAGACTGTCCCTGTTTTATATCCTCTCCACACCCGGAACAGTCTGGAGAGAGGGAGGAGGGAGATGGGGAGAGGATGAGGGAGGGGGGAGAGAAGGGGACAGGGAGGCAGAGGGGGGCAAGGGAGGTAGGGAGAGACGGAGGGAGAGAGGGAGAGAGAAGGGGGAGACACGGAGAGAGAGGAGGGAGAGTGGAGGGGGAGGATGAGGGGTGGGAGAAAGAGGTGAAGAAAAGTGGTGAGAATTAGGGGGATAAGTGAAAAGAAGCGAGAGGGGGACAAACCTGAGGGGCTAATGTATCTATACCCAACAATGTGTGTATCAACTCAGTGTATCAGCCCTATACCTGCAGACCCCTAAAGGGGGTGTGGTCTAGGGGTTGGTTCTAGATTGTGTCACCCTAAAGGGGTGTCGTCTCGGGGTTAGTTCTAGATTGTCACCCTAAAGGGGTGTGGTTTAGGGGTTGATTCTAGATTGGGTCATACGAAAGGGGTGTGGTCTAGAGGTTAGTTCTAGATTGGTTCCAAGTAGAGTTCCTCTCAGATCCACCAGTACCTGAATACCCTAGACCTGATCCGAGACCTGAGCGGGTCTGAATCCAGAATTTAAATTAATGTCACAGGTCTAGGTCAGGTCTGATATGATTGTCACGGGTCTCGGGTAAGTGTAATTTTAACTGACTTGTCCGGAAGGGACCGCACAGATCCGAATGCGAATGCTGCAGTAGAGAGAGAAAGCAATTGTATAATTTATGCTCCTGCTCTTGCTTTTCACGAGAGTGGAGCGTGGTGCGTGTAGCCAGCGAGCTTAACTAGCTTCTCGTTCCGGTTTGATGCAGTCCAAGACAAGTACCACATAATCATCGTGGACGATAAATAACCGAGCTATTGCAGCTATTATTCTACTATAGCATGAGTCAGGTTGGTTGGTTGCTGTCTTTCATCTCTCCCTTCCTCCTCCCTGCTCCCCATGTCAGTTGCTCACAGTACAGCCCCTCCCCCACTTGCTAGAATGGCATCTCTCTCCCTCCTCTCATGCTTTATCAGCTCCAGTTAACAAAGTAGCTTAAAAAATGACTTTTCTGCTGCTTCCCTCACTAGGACTGGGCCTGGACCCGACCAGGTCTACATGGGGCAGTCTAGTTGTCCATTCAGAACGGGTTTCTATATTAAAAAATTAATATATGCATACATTGGGTCTGCGAGGGAATACTCCAGGTCCATTTTGGACCCGTGAAGACCTCCAGGTCCAAGTCTCGAGGTCATGAGGGCGGGACTTACGGCTGGGTCCATGGATCTTGATTGGTTCGTTGGAGGTGACGAGTGTGTGAGAACACTGTTGACACACACAGTCCTTCCCACTGAACGTCACTCTGTCTCCGATAGGGAACGGATTCCTGAACGGGGGAGATACACACGGATTAAATACACATTTGCGTACACATACACAAGCATGCACACACACACATACATGCATGCACACACACACACACACACACACACACACACACACACACACACACACACACACACACACACACACACACACACACACACACACACACACACACACACACACACACACACACACACACACATACACACACGCACAGCAGGAAGCCACATGGTCATTGTCCTCACCACTGAACAACCAACAATCTCACCCTTTGCTGGGATGAGGACACACACACACACACACACAAATGGTTTCACTGTGACTGACGAAATAAACTCTAAAGCCCAGCTTTAGATACATGCAGGAATAACCCCTTACTTTACCCAGAAAAGGCTGTGTGTATATTTGATGTGTGAGAGCAGGTATCATGTATTTGGTTGTGAGGAAGATGTCTTTGGATGGCCTACAGAATGTTAGTGTGCTGTCAGGCAGAGGAGGAGAACATGGTCATTGTGGCCTACCACTGTTACAGGCAGAGGAGAACATGGTTTGCTGGGATGGTGTGCTGTCACACAGAGGAGGAGAACAAATGGTTTCACTGTGACTGACGAAATAAACTCTTAAAGCCAGGCAGCTTTAGATACATGGCAGGAACATTTACCCAGAAAAGTTGTGTCAGGCATTTGATGGTGAGAGCAGGTATCATGTATTTGGCAGTGAGGAAGATGTCTTTGGATGGCCTACAGAATGGCAGAGGAGGAGAACATGGTTTGGATGGCCTACAGAATGTTAGTGTGCTGTCAGGCAGAGGAGGAGAACATGGTTTGGATGGCCTACAGAATGTTAGTGTGCTGTCAGGCAGAGGAGGAGAACATGGTTTGGATGGCCTACAGAATGTTAATGTGCTGTCAGGCAGAGGAGGAGAACATGGTGTGGATGGCCTACAGAATGTTAGTGTGCTGTCAGGCAGAGGAGGAGAACATGGTTTGGATGGCCTACAGAATGTTAGTGTGCTGTCAGGCAGAGGAGGAGAACATGGTTTGGATGGCCTACAGAATGTTAGTGTGCTGTCAGGCAGAGGAGGAGAACATGGTGTGGATGGCCTACAGAATGTTAGTGTGCTGTCAGGCAGAGGAGGAGAACATGGTTTGGATGGCCTACAGAATGTTAGTGTGCTGTCAGGCAGAGGAGGAGAACATGGTGTGGATGGCCTACAGAATGTTAATGTGCTGTCAGGCAGAGGAGGAGAACATGGTGTGG
>NC_068424.1:72858353-72867987 GCF_023373465.1 Oncorhynchus keta
CTATCAACTGAAACCAGTAGTCTAATATTTTATACAGACTTCCATCTATCAGCTGAAACCAGTAGTCTAATATTTTATACAGACTTCCATCTATCAACTGAAACCAGCAGTCTAATATTTTATACAGCCTTCCATCTATCAACTGAAACCAGTAGTGTAATGTTTTATACAGACATCCATCTATCAACTGAAACAAGTAGTCTAATATTTTATACAGACATCCATCTGCCAACTGAAACCCAGTATGTCACGCGGGACTAGGTGTGTGAGCAGGAATCAGACGCAGAGAGAGAGTAACGGAGTAAAGTGCTTTACTATTGCACACCAAACTGATAAGCCCAATACAATACAGGACGCAGGACACTATACCAGACAACCCAAAACCACAGGGTGTCCAGTATAGAAAACAACATACACCACGACCTAATATGTACACACGTAACAAAAGACAATCCCGCACAAAACAAGGGCGGGTCAAACTACTACATATATGGAAGCTAATTAAACCAAAATACACACATGTGAAACTAATAAGACAAAACCAACAGACAAAACGAAAAAGGGATCGGTAGCGGCTAGTAGGACGGTGGCCGACGACCGCCGAGCACCACCCGAACAGGCAGGAGAGCCAACTTCAGCGGAAGTCGTGGCACAGTAGTCTAATATTTTATACAGACTTCCATCTGCCAACTGAAACCAGTAGTCTAATATTTTATACAGATGTCCATCTGCCAACTGAAACCAGTAGTCTAATATTTTATACAGACTTCCATCTGCCAACTGAAACCAGTAATCTAATATTTTATACAGATGTCCATCTGCCAACTGAAACCAGTAGTCTAATATTTTATACAGACTTCCATCTGCCAACTGAAACCAGTAGTCTAATATTTTATACAGACTGTCCATCTGCCAACTGAAACCAGTAGTCTAATATTTTATACAGATGTCCATCTGCCAACTGAAACCAGTAGTCTAATATTTTATACAGACTTCCATCTGCCAACTGAAACCAGTAGTCTAATATTTTATACAGATGTCCATCTGCCAACTGAAACCAGTAGTCTAATATTTTATACA
Source organism: Oncorhynchus keta (assembly GCF_023373465.1). Classification (NCBI taxonomy): domain Eukaryota; kingdom Metazoa; phylum Chordata; class Actinopteri; order Salmoniformes; family Salmonidae; genus Oncorhynchus; species Oncorhynchus keta. The sequence continues at coordinate 72,859,434 of NC_068424.1, forward strand.
GACTTCCATCTGCCAACTGAAACCAGTAGTCTAATATTTTATACAGACTTCCATCTGCCAACTGAAACCAGTAGTCTAATATTTTATACATATGTCCATCTGCCAACTGAAACCAGTAGTCTAATATTTTATACAGATGTCCATCTGCCAACTGAAACCAGTCGTCTAATATTTTATACAGACATCCATCTATCAACTGAAACCAGTAGTCTAATATTTTATACAGACTTCCATCTGCCAACTGAAACCAGTCGTCTAATATTTTATACAGACTTCCATCTATCAACTGAAACCAGTAGTCTAATATTTTATACAGACTTCCATCTATCAACTGAAACCAGTAGTCTAATATTTTATACAGACTTCCATCTGCCAACTGAAACCAGTCGTCTAATATTTTATACAGACTTCCATCTATCAACTGAAACCAGTAGTCTAATATTTTATACAGACTTCCATCTATCAACTGAAACCAGTAGTCTAATATTTTATACAGACTTCCATCTATCAACTGAAACCAGTCGTCTAATATTTTATACAGACATCCATTTGCCAACTGAAACCAGTCGTCTAATATTTTATACAGACATCCATTTGCCAACTGAAACCAGTAGTCTAATATTTTATACAGACTTCCATCTATCAACTGAAACCAGTAGTCTAATATTTTATACAGACTTCCATCTATCAACTGAAACCAGTAGTCTAATATTTTATACAGACTTCCATCTATCAACTGAAACCAGTCGTCTAATATTTTATACAGACATCCATTTGCCAACTGAAACCAGTAGTCTAATATTTTATACAGACATCCATTTGCCAACTGAAACCAGTAGTCTGTTTTTCTCATGTTCTATTGGTTTTCAACTTTCTTTCATTGTCCGATAAAATGCAAACTGGTTTGTTCTAAAGAGTAACTTTAATATCCTGAAACTGTACATTTATATTCATATATTCAAACGATCATGTTTGATATGCTAATGCTACTTGCTAGCATAGTTAGCTGTGTTATTGTCTCTCAAGCTACAAGCAAAATAAACCCTTTAATTTTCTGCACATGCTTGTCAATTCTTACATTATTCAAGAGTCTAATATGTTTTAGATTAAAAATTGCCCAAATGTTTTAATAGTTTGTAAGCTTATTGACTTGTGGCGACTGTGATACTGTTATTTACGGTCAATTTAGAGCTGCAGAACAGTAATGTCACATTGCCAGCCACAACGAAAGATAAGGAAACAATGTATGTATATTGAAAAAATTATGTACATACTATTAAGTTGACATTTGGTTGTGCTGCCTCTCCTAAATGTTTGTTAATAAGAATAGTCTAAGACATTCTTACTATTCCACACAATAAAGTATACAGTTAGTGTATTCATACTGTAATTGTATGTTCCACAGCTTATTTTCTACACCATATCAATGTATTTTCCATCAATGTATTTTCCATTTCCATGTTTTGTCTTGGAATAGATTACCAGGCTTCTTCTCCAAGCCACAATCAGTCGCTCTATAATGGGTTTAAATAGGAGGATAAACACGATTAGTGCTCTCTCGGTAATGCATGAGAAATCAATTATCATAATGTTGAGCTCTGGATCTAATGTGAATCAATACAGTAAGGGAGAGATACGACCAACGAGTGAAGGGTGTACAGAAGGGGTTGTATATATGTGTGGGTGTGTGAGTGTGTGTGCTGTATTGGTTGTTACAATAGAGAGAAAAGACGGAGCAGTCAACAGAATGGAATTATAATGACTTCTCTATAACGGACTGCTGCTACACTCAAAGAATGCTGTAATAATAATCTCTGTCTGTCTTGCTATTGCTCTTTCCATCACAATGCTACTGAACTCCATGCTGAGAGAGAGATGGAGAAAGACAGACAGAGACAGAAACAGAGACAGACAGAGAGACAGCCAGAGACACAGAGACAGAGACAGACAGAGAGACAGCCAGAGACACAGAGACAGCCAGAGACACAGAGACAGCCAGAGACAGACACAGAGACAGCCAGAGACACAGAGACAGCCAGAGACACAGAGACAGCCAGAGACAGACACAGAGACAGCCAGAGACAGAGAGACAGCCAGAGAGACACAGAGACAGCCAGAGAGACAGCCAGAGACAGACAGAGAGACAGCCAGAGACAGACAGAGACAGCCAGAGACAGCCAGAGACACAGAGACAGCCAGAGACAGCCAGAGACAGACAGAGAGACAGACAGAGACAGACACAGACAGCCAGAGACAGACACAGAGACAGACAGACACAGAGAGACAGACAGACACAGAGAGACAGCCAGAGACAGAGAGACAGCCAGAGACAGAGAGACAGCCAGAGACAGCCAGAGACAGCCAGAGACAGCCAGACATACAGAGACAGACAGACAGACAGACAGACAGACAGACAGACAGACAGACAAAGACAGACAAAGACAGACAGACAAAGACAGACAGACAGACAGACAGACAGAGAAAGACAAGTGATGATAACAGACAGTCAGAGTCTGAGGAAGAAATGAAAGGAACAACTTCATAGAAAATGGCACTTATTGTTTTCCAAGGTGAAATGAGTTGAATATAAACAGTTCTGGCTAAACAGTGCATTTGGAAACTATTCAGACCCCTTGACTTTTTCCACATTTTGTTACGTTACAGCCTTATTCAAACATTTATTACATTCTTTTGTTCCTCAATCTACTCACAATACCCCATAATGAAACACAAAAACTGATTTAATTTTTTGCAAATTTATGACAAATAAAAACAGAAATAGCTTATTTACCCTTTGCTATGAGACTCAAAACTGAGCTCAGGTGCACCCTGTTTCCATTGGTCATCCTTGGGATGTTTCTAAAAGTTGACTGGAATCCATCTGTGGTAAATGCAATTGATTGGACATGATTTGGAAAGGCACACACCTGTCTATATAAGATCCCACAGTAGACAGTGAATGTCAGAGGAAAAAACAAGCCATGAGGTCGAAGGAACTGTCTGTAGAGCTCCGAGACAGGATTGTGTTGAGGCACAGATCTGGGGAAGGGTAACAAAACATTTCTGCAGCATTGAAGGTCCCCTGGAACACAGTGGCCTCCATCATTCTTAAATGGAAGAAGTTTGGAACCAAAAAGCCTCTTCCTAGAGCTGGCTGCCCTACCAAACTGAACAATTGGGGAAGAAAGGCCTTGGTCAGGGAGGTGACAAAGAACCTGATGGTCACTCTGACAGATCTCCAGAGGTCCTCTATAGAGACGGTAGAACCTTCCAGAAGGACAACCATCTCTGCTGCACTCCAACAATCAGGCCTTTATGGTAGTGGCCTGATGGAAGCCACTCCTCAGTCAAAGGCACAAGGCAACCCACTCTCTGACCATGAGAAACAAGAGTATCTGGTCTGATGAAACCAAGATTGAACTATTTGGCTTTAATGCCAATAATCACGTCTGGAGGAAACCCTATGGTGAAGAAAGTTAGTGACAGAATCATGCTGTGAAGATGAGCCTCCCTATTACACGCACACAGACGTATTCCTTGAGCCTCCCTATCACACACACACAGACGTATTCCTTGAGCCTCCCTATCACACGCACACAGACGTATTCCTTGAGCCTCCCTATCACACGCACACAGACGTATTCCTTGAGCCTCCCTATCACACGCACACAGACGTATTCCTTGAGCCACCCTATCACACGCACACAGACGTATTCCTTGAGCCACCCTATCACACGCACACAGACGTATTCCTTGAGCCTCCCTATCACACGCACACAGACGTATTCCTTGAGCCTCCCTATCACACGCACACAGACGTATTCCTTGAGCCTCCCTATCACACGCACACAGACGTATTCCTTGAGCCTCCCTATCACACGCACACAGACGTATTCCTTGAGCCTCCCTATCACACGCACACAGACGTATTCCTTGAGCCTCCCTATCACACGCACACAGACGTATTCCTTGAGCCTCCCTATCACACGCACACAGACGTATTCCTTGAGCCTCCCTATCACACGCACACAGACGTATTCCTTGAACCTCCCTATCACACGCACACAGACGTATTCCTTGAGCCTCCCTATCACACGCACACAGACGTATTCCTTGAACCTCCCTATCACACGCACACAGACGTATTCCTTGAGCCTCCCTATCACACACTGAACACGTCAATGTCAAACTGTCCCAAGATGGGAAATTGATTTCATGCTTGGATAACTGTCAGAGAGCGAGAGAGAGAGACGGAGTGAGAGACAGGGAGAGAGAGAGAAGAGAGAGAGACGGAGTGAGAGACAGGGAGAGAGAGAGAGAGACGGAGTGAGAGACAGGGGAGAAAGAGAGAGAGAGAGAGAGAGACGGAGTGAGAGACAGGGAGAGAGAGAGAGAGAGAGACAGAGAGATAAATGCTTGGTTTGATAACTGACGCCTAAACCATGACCAACCTCTTTCTCTCACTCTCTCCATCTTTCAATCTTCTTCATGTGTCTGTTCCATTCCCCATCACACACCCAGATCATCATCAGCCAAAGACAAACAGCAGGAATGAAAAACAAACAGAACAGAAAACAGAAGGATGACTAGAGGAGAGAACATGTAGTTGAGGGGAAGGGTAGGGAGGGAAGGAAGGGTAGGAGGTGACAGTGAAACAATAGCAGGTCTTTAGAAAGCTGTGGCCATCGATGCTACTGGAAACACAGTGGATAGAACCACAGAGGGAGGGCATGGTCACATAAAACTGCTCTACTGTACTGGTGTCACCTGTCTCTGCTTTGGTCCAGGTCAGACCTGGGTCAAATATGTCCATGTCTAACTATTTTTGCCTGAGTTTGCATTTTGCACTATCCCATTGGTTCCATTTTGAGATGAAATGAGTGGAGGGGAGAGGAGAGCTCAGGTTAGGGCGAGAGTGAGATAGGGGGGGCAGAAACAGAGAGATGGGGAAACAAACATATGACATAGGGGGAAATATAACCCTCCCTCTCGTTCTCTGCCTGAACCTTCTCTCTGGTCTTTGTAATGGGGGTTTCCCATTGGTTGAGGCTCCCTAGTGAGGCTGAGAATAACCACCAATCAGAGGGAGGGGGCCCTTTCACATGGTTACCACAGCAACCCCTCAACTGAAAACACACAAGTGAAAGTAGAGGGGGATATCATAAAACCCCATTTGAAACAATCCTAGACTAAGTAGCTTATACAAACGCTTTCTATGGTAGCAGTGAATGTGATGTGCTGGAGCAGGCATTCATTTAAACTTCTAAGAAGATGAGAGCACAACCACAAAGCATTGGCGCTACCTACAGCATGTGTTCAAAAACATACTGTTGTTGTCATGACACAATGCATCACACTGTAGGTAGAGATCGTACAGAGAAATGCTTTTACATCACCTTATTGTGTATAACAACTATATCAAATCCAATCATATGTTATTGGTCACATGCACGTGATTAGCAGATGTTATTGCAGGTGTAGTGAAATGCTTGTGCTTCTAGCTCCGGCAGTGCAGTAATATTTAACAAGTAATATCTAACAAATTGCACAACATATACTCAATACACACAAATCTAAGTAGGAATGAATTGAGACTATATACACATATGGACGAAGCGAGGTCAGAGCGGAGCGAGACTAAGATACAGTAGAATATTATTGAATACAGTATGAACACATGAGATGAGTAATGCAAGATATGTAAATATTAGTTAAGTGAATGAGACACCCATAGAATAGTATAGAATACAGTATATACACATGAGATGGCAGCGTAGCCTTGTGGTTAGAGCGTTGGACTAGTAACCGGAAGGTTGCGGAAGTTCAAACCCCGAGCTGACAAGGTACAAATCTGTCGTTCTGCCCTGAACAGGCAGTTAACCCACTGTTCCCAGGCCGTCATTGAAAATAAGATATGTGTTCTTAACTGACTTGCCTAGTTAAATAAAGATACAAAAAAAAAATTAAAAAAAAAAAAAAAAAAAAGATGAGTGATGCCAGATGTAAACATTATTAAGTGACTAAGATACCATAGTATAGTATAGAATACAGTATATACACATGAGATGAGTAATGCAAAGTATGTAAACATTAAGTGACTAAGATACCGTAGAATAGTATAGAATACAGTATATACACATGAGATGAGTAATGCAAAGTATGTAAACATTATTAAGTGACTAAGATACCATAGTATAGTATAGAATACAGTATATACACATGAGATGAGTAATGCCAGATGTAAACATTATTAAGTGACTAAGATACCATAGTATAGTATAGAATACAGTATATACACATGAGATGAGTAATGCAAAAGTATGTAAACATTAAGTGACTAAGATACCGTAGAATAGTATAGAATACAGTATATACACATGAGATGAGTAATGCAAAAGTATGTAAACATTAAGTGACTAAGATACCGTAGAATAGTATAGAATACAGTATATACACATGAGATGAGTAATGCAAAGTATGTAAACATTAAGTGACTAAGATACCGTAGAATAGTATAGAATACAGTATATACACATGAGATGAGTAATGCAAAGTATGTAAACATTAAGTGACTAAGATACCGTAGAATAGTATAGAATACAGTATATACACATGAGATGAGTAATGCAAAGTATGTAAACATTAAGTGACTAAGATACCGTAGAATAGTATAGAATACAGTATATACACATGAGATGAGTAATGCAAAGTATGTAAACATTAAGTGACTAAGATACCGTAGAATAGTATAGAATACAGTATATACACATGAGATGAGTAATGCAAAGTATGTAAACATTAAGTGACTAAGATACCGTAGAATAGTATAGAATACAGTATATACACATGAGATGAGTAATGCAAAGTATGTAAACATTAAGTGACTAAGATACCGTAGAATAGTATAGAATACAGTATATACACATGAGATGAGTAATGCAAAGTATGTAAACATTAAGTGACTAAGATACCGTAGAATAGTATAGAATACAGTATATACACATGAGATGAGTAATGCAAAGTATGTAAACATTAAGTGACTAAGATACCGTAGAATAGTATAGAATACAGTATATACACATGAGATGAGTAATGCAAAGTATGTAAACATTAAGTGACTAAGATACCGTAGAATAGTATAGAATACAGTATATACACATGAGATGAGTAATGCAAAGTATGTAAACATTAAGTGACTAAGATACCGTAGAATAGTATAGAATACAGTATATACACATGAGATGAGTAATGCAAAGTATGTAAACATTAAGTGACTAAGATACCGTAGAATAGTATAGAATACAGTATATACACATGAGATGAGTAATGCAAAGTATGTAAACATTAAGTGACTAAGATACCGTAGAATAGTATAGAATACAGTATATACACATGAGATGAGTAATGCAAAGTATGTAAACATTAAGTGACTAAGATACCGTAGAATAGTATAGAATACAGTATATACACATGAGATGAGTAATGCAAAGTATGTAAACATTAAGTGACTAAGATACCGTAGAATAGTATAGAATACAGTATATACACATGAGATGAGTAATGCAAAGTATGTAAACATTAAGTGACTAAGATACCGTAGAATAGTATAGAATACAGTATATACACATGAGATGAGTAATGCAAAGTATGTAAACATTAAGTGACTAAGATACCGTAGAATAGTATAGAATACAGTATATACACATGAGATGAGTAATGCAAAGTATGTAAACATTAAGTGACTAAGATACCGTAGAATAGTATAGAATACAGTATATACACATGAGATGAGTAATGCAAAGTATGTAAACATTAAGTGACTAAGATACCGTAGAATAGTATAGAATACAGTATATACACATGAGATGAGTAATGCAAAGTATGTAAACATTAAGTGACTAAGATACCGTAGAATAGTATAGAATACAGTATATACACATGAGATGAGTAATGCAAAGTATGTAAACATTAAGTGACTAAGATACCGTAGAATAGTATAGAATACAGTATATACACATGAGATGAGTAATGCAAAGTATGTAAACATTAAGTGACTAAGATACCGTAGAATAGTATAGAATACAGTATATACACATGAGATGAGTAATGCAAAGTATGTAAACATTAAGTGACTAAGATACCGTAGAATAGTATAGAATACAGTATATACACATGAGATGAGTAATGCAAAGTATGTAAACATTAAGTGACTAAGATACCGTAGAATAGTATAGAATACAGTATATACACATGAGATGAGTAATGCAAAGTATGTAAACATTATTAAGTGACTAAGATACCATAGTATAGTATAGAATACAGTATATACACATGAGATGAGTAATGCAAAGTATGTAAACATTAAGTGACTAAGATACCGTAGAATAGTATAGAATACAGTATATACACATGAGATGAGTAATGCAAAATGTAAACATTATTAAGTGACTAAGATACCATAGTATAGTATAGAATACAGTATATACACATGAGATGAGTAATGCAAAGTATGTAAACATTAAGTGACTAAGATACCGTAGAATATTATAGAATA
>NC_068424.1:72868087-72873087 GCF_023373465.1 Oncorhynchus keta
ATAGGGAAGGTCAATCAAGGAGGTGACATATATAGGGAAGGTAATCAAGGAGGTGACATATATAGGGAAGGTAATCAAGACATATATAGGAAAGGTAATGAGAGGTGACACATATAGGGAAGGTAATCAAGGAGGTGACATATATAGGGAAGAGGTAATCAAGGAGGTGACATATATAGGAAGGTAATCAAGGAGGTGACATATATAGGGAAGGAACCAAAGGGAGTTACATATATAGGGAAGGTCATCGAGGAGGTGACATATATAGGAAAGGTAATCAAGGTGACATATAGGGGAAGGTAATCAAGGAGGTGACATATATAGGGAAGGTAATCAAGGAGGTGACATATATAGGGAAGGTAATCAAGGAGGTGACATATATAGGGAAGGTAATCAAGGTGACATATATAGGGAAGGTAATCAAGGTGAGGTGAATCATATGACATATATAGGAAGGTAATCAAGGAGGTGACATATATAGGGAAGGTAATCAAGGAGAGTGACATATATAGGGAAGGTAATCAAGGAGGTGACATCTATAGGAAAGAATCAAGGAGGTGAACATATAGGAAGAATCAAGGTGACACATATATAGGAAGGTAATGACATATATAGGGAAGGTAATCAAGGAGGTGACATATATAGGGAAGGTAATCAAGGAGGTGACATATATAGGGAAGGTAATCAAGGAGGTGACATATATAGGGAAGGTAATCAAGGAGGTGACATATATCATCAAGGGATATATATGGTAATCAAGGAGGTGACATATATAAGGTAATCAAGAAGGGAAAGGTAATCAAGGAGGTGAATCATATATAGGGAAAGGTAATCAAGACAAAGGGAAGAACCAAAGGGAGTGACATATATAGGGAAGGTAATCAAGGAGGTGACATATATAGGAAGGTAATCAAGGAGGTGACATATATGACATATATAGGGAAAGGTCAATAGTGACATATATAGAAGGAAAATCAAGGTGACATATATAGGGAAGGTAATCATGACATATATAGGAAGGTAATCAAGGAGGTGACATATATAGGGAAGGTAATCAAGGAGGTGACATATATAGGAAGGTAATCAAGGAGGTGACATATATAGGGAAGGTAATCAAGGAGGTGACATATATAGGAAGTGGGGAGTGACATATATAGGGAAATCAAGGAGGTAAGGAAGGTAATCAAGGAGGTGACATATAGGGAAGGTAATCAAGGAGGTGACATATATAGGGAAGGTAATCAAGGAGGTGACATATATAGGGAAGGTAATCAAGGAGGTGACATATATAGGGAAGGTAATCAAGTTGACATATATAGGGAAGGTAATGACATATATAGGGAAGGTAATCAGACATATATAGGGAAGGTAATCAAGGAGGTGACATATATAGGGAAGGTAATCAAGGAGGTGACATATATAGGGAAGGTAATCAAGGAGTGACATATATAGGGAAGGTAATCAAGGAGGTGACATATATAGGGATGGTAATCAAGGAGGTGACATATATAGGGAAGGTAATCAAGGAGGTGACATATATAGGGAAGGTAATCAAGGAGGTGACATATATAGGGAAGGTAATCAAGGAGGTGACATATATAGGGAAGGTAATCAAGGAGGTGACATATATAGGGAAGGTAATCAAGGAGGTGACATATATAGGGAAGGTAATCAAGGAGGTGACATATATAGGGAAGGTAATCAAGGAGGTGACATATATAGGGAAGGTAATCAAGGAGGTGACATATATAGGGAAGAATCAAGGAGGTGACATATATAGGAAGGTAATCAAGGAGGTGACATATATAGGAAGGTAATCAAGGAGTGACATATATAGGGAAGGTAATCAAGGAGTGACATATATAGGGAAGGTAATCAAGAGGTGACATATATAGGGAAGGTAATCAGGAGTGACATATATAGAGGTGACATATAGGGAAGGTAATCAAGGAACATATATAGGGAAGGTAATCAAGGAGGTGGCATAGTGACATATATAGGGAAGGTAATCAAGGAGGTGACATATATAGGGAAGGTAATCAAGGAGGTGACATATATAGGAAGGTAATCAAGGAGGTGACATATATAGGGAAGGTAATCAAGGAACCATATATAGGAAGGTAATCAAGGTGACATATATAAGGAATCAAGAGTGACATATATAGGAAAGGTCAATGAGGAGGTGACATATATAGGGAAGGTAATCAAGGAGGTGACATATATAGGGAAGGTAATCAAGGAGGTGACATATATAGGGAAAGGTAATCAAGGAGAGTGACATATATAGGGAAGGTAATCAAGGAGGTGACATATATAGGGAAGTTATTCAAGGAGGTGACATATATAGGGAAGGTAATCAGGTGACATATATAGGGAAGGTAATCAAGGAGGTGACATATATAGGAAGGTAATCAGGAGGTGACATATATAGGGAAGGTAATCAAGATACATATATAGAAGGTAATCAAAGGAGTGACATATATAGGGACATATATAGAAGGAATCAATGAGTGACATATATAGGAAGGTAATCAAGGAGGTGACATATATAGGAAGGTAATCAAGGAGGTGACATATATAGGGAAGGTAATCAAGGAGGTGACATATATAGGGAAGGTAATCAAGGAGGTGACATATATAGGGAAGGTAATCAAGGAGGTGACATATATAGGGAAGGTAATCAAGGAGGTGACATATATAGGAAGGTAATCAAGGAGGTGACATATATAGGGAAGAACCAAAGGTAATATATAGGAAGGTCATCGAGGAGGTGACATATATAGGGAAGGTAATCAAGGAGGTGACATATATAGGAAGGTAATCAAGAGGAGTGACATATATAGGGAAGTAATCAAGGAGGTGACATATATAGGGAAGGTAATCAAAGGTGATCAAGGTATTCAAGGAGGTGACATATATAGGAAGGTAATCAAGGAGGTGACATATATAGGGAAGGTAATCAAGGAGGTGACATATAAGGTAATCAAGGGACATATATAGGTAATCAAGGAGGTGACATATATAGGGAAGGTAATCAAGGAGGTGACATATATAGGGAAGGTAATCAAGGAGGTGACATATATAGGGAAGGTAATCAAGGAGGTGACATATATAGGGAAGGTAATCAAGGAGGTGACATATATAGGGAAGGTAATCAAGGAGGTGATAGGGAAGGTAATCAAGGAGGTGACATATATAGGGAAGGTAATCAAGGAGGTGACATATATAGGGAAGGTAATCAAGGAGGTGACACATATAGGAAGGTAATCAAGGAGGTGAAGGTAATCAAGGAGGTGACATATATAGGGAAGGTAATCAAGGGTGACATATATAGGTGAAGGTAATCAAGGATATGAGGGAAGGTAATCAAGGAGGTGACATATATAGGGAAGGTAATCAAGGAGGTGACATATATAGGGGTAATCAAGGTAATATAAGGAACAAAGGTGACATATATAGGGAAGGTAATCAAGGAGGTGACATATATAGGGAAGGTAATCAAGGAGGTGACATATATAGGGAAGGTAATCAAGGAGGTGACATATATAGGGGAAGGTAATCAAGGGAATATAGGAAGGTAATCATATAGGAGGTGACATATATAGGGAAGGTAATCAAGGAGGTGACATGTATAGGGAAGGGAGGTGACATATAGGGAAGGTAATCAAGGAGGTGACATATATAGGGAAGGTAATCAAGGAGGTGACATATATAGGGAAGGTAATCAAGGAGGTGACATATATAGGGAAGGTAATCAAGGAGGTGACATATATAGGGAAGGTAATCAAGGAGGTGACATATATAGGGAAGGTAATCAAGGAGGTGACATATATAGGGAAGGTAATCAAGGAGGTGACATATATAGGGAAGGTAATCAAGGAGGTGACATATATAGGGAAGGTAATCAAGGAGGTGACATATATAGGGAAGGTAATCAAGGTGACATATATAGGGAAGGTAATATATAGGAAGGTAATCAAGGAGGTGACATATATAGGAAGGAACCAAGGAACATATATAGGGAAGGTAATCAATGAGGTGACATATATAGGGAAGGTAATCAATGAGGTGACATCTATAGGTGACATATATAGGAAGGGAAGGGGAAGGTAATCAAAGGGAGTGACATATATAGGGAAGGAACAAGGGAGGTGACATATAGGGAAGGTAATCAAGGAGGTGACATATATAGGGAAGGTAATCAAGGAGGTGACATATATAGGAACCAAGGAACATATATAGGGAAGGTAATCAAGGAGGAGTGACATATATAGGGAAGGTAATCAAGGAGGTGACATATAGGGAAGGTAATCAAGGAGGTGACATATATAGGGAAGGTCATCAAGGAGAATGACATATATAGGAAAGGTAATCAAGAGGTGACATATATAGGGAAGGTAATCAAGGAGGTGACATATATAGGGATGGTAATCAAGGAGGTGACATATATAGGGAAGGTAAAGGAGGTGACATATATAGGGAAGGTAATCAAGGAGGTGACATATATAGGGAAGGTAATCAAGGAGGTGACATATAGGGAGGTAATCAAAGGAGGTGACATATATAGGGAAGGTAATCAGGAGAGTGACATATATAGGGAAGGTAATCAAGGAGGTGACATATATAGGGAAGGTAATCAAGGAGGTGACACATATATAGGGAAGGTAATCAAGGAGGTGACATATATAGGGAAGGTAATCAAGGAGGTGACATATATAGGGAAGGTAATCAAGGAGGTGACATATATAGGGAAGGTAATCATATATAGGGAAGGTGACATATATAGGGAAGGTAATCAAGGAGGTGACATATATAGGGAAGGAATCAAGGGAGTGACATATAGGGTAATCAGGAAGGTAATCAAGGAGGTGACATATATAGGGAAGGTAATCAAGGAGGTGACATATATAGGGGAAGGTAATCAGGAGGTGAGGTGACATATATATAGGGAAGGTAATCAAAGGGAAAGGTGACATATATAGGGAAGGTAATCAAGGAGG
>NC_068424.1:72877925-72883319 GCF_023373465.1 Oncorhynchus keta
GACGGTCTAGGGGGATGGTAATGAAATATATGCCATTTAGCAGACGCTTTTATCCAAAGCGACTTACAGTCATGTGTGCATACATTCTCTACGTATGGGTGGTCCCGGAATCGAACCCACTACCTGACGTTACAGCGCCATACTCTACCAACTGAGCTACGAAGGACCTAATGGAGACCTGTAAACATAATAGCACAAATTATTATTGTGACAAAGTAAAAGTGTGAACGAAATAGCGACAGCAGAAAATCTGCTGTCAAACTCTAGGTTTATTTATAAACACACAGTAATGGGGGAGCAGGAAAAGGGGCTTGAGCTGGACCCAAGGAAAGAAAACAATAAATATACAAAAACACACCCCTAAGCTAGACTAGCCTACTTTAACAACAGCTAACTAACTAACCAAAAATACAGTGGGTGGTCCGCCCAGTTCTAACAAGTGTATTTAACAAAGTTCACCTACGGGTAGTGTATGCCCATGGGCGCCTTGTCTTGGTTTCCCTTTTCCCACTGTGCAACAAACAAACACCCATAACCAAAAACAATATCACAGGTGATGACAAAGTGCTATGGAGGTGCTTTAAACAAAAGAGAGGTTTAAGACACAAAGCGAGAGTGAAACACAGAGACCTACAGACATGGCATTTACAGAGAGATTGAGCTAGAGATGAGCTGAGCTCAGAAGGAGAGAAAACACACACACAGGATACACACAGACACAGGATACCTGTATCCGTAACAGTTATCTTCAGCTAAGCAGACTCTGTTATCCAGAGTTAGAGATGTTGGTTATCTTCAGCTAAGCAGACTCTGTTATCCAGAGTTAGAGATGTTGGTTATCTTCAGCTAAGCAGACTGTTATCCTGAGTTAGAGATGTTGGTTATCTTCAGCTAAGCAGACTCTGTTATCCAGAGTTAGAGATGTTGGTTATCTTCAGCTAAGCAGACTCTGTTATCCTGAGTTAGAGATGTTGGTTATCTTCAGCTAAGCAGACTCTGTTATGCTGAGTTAGAGATGTTGGTTATCTTCAGCTAAGCAGACTCTGTTATCCTGACTTAGAGATGTTGGTTATCTTCAGGTAAGCAGACTGTTATCCAGAGTTAGAAATGTTGGTTATCTTCAGGTAGCTAGGTGAGACAACCCCATAAAACTGTGACATAACAAGTACATAATACACATGTTAATCATAACCACAGCCGTCATGTAAAACGGAGCAGGATATCACTAGTAGTGCTAGCCAACCTGTGTTTTTATCCACAGCTGGGCACAAATGCCTCAGGTGTGAGATGATTTCCACACAATCACAAGATGAAGATAAGGTGGAAGTGGAAAATGGACAGGGATTAGTCTGCCCTAGATGCACCAGCATCAAGCATCTTAGGGAGAGGTCCTCCGGCTGTTAGCTTGGCTGTGAGAAAAGGAAAACCTGCTTTCTAAGTACACTGACCGTGCTGTAACCCAGGCAAACCCAATCTCAGTTTTAAATGCCTCCTATAGAAAAGCTGTCGATGAGTCGGGCGGCATTGATCTGTCCCAATCCAACAGACATATGTGAAGCTTTGAGACAGACCTACCAGCCCCGGGAGTCAGCACGGATCCTGGGTGTATACCACCAGACGGTGGCCGCACAGTGGCCCCTCCCCCACGGCCACTGCAGTTCAGCAGGTCACTTCCCCGTCGGGTACCATCACGACCATCATTGTGGGAAGCTCAATGGTGAGAGATTTTTTCATGCCTATGATCTGTGGATCGACCAAAGTCCATTGTCACCCAGGGCCCCGTGTCCATGACATGAACTCCCTCCTGGCCAACTACTCTATTATTGACACCATTGTCACCTACATAGGTTTTAACAGCATTAGTTTTAGTCAATCTGGGGTTCTGAGGGAGGACTAAAAACATATTTAAACACCCTCGCTAGCACAGGGAAGATAATAATTTTCTCTGGTCCCCTCCTATCTATGCTACCGGAAGGGTTCGGAACATCTCAGCAGGCTCTTTGAGGGTCCTGGGTGGCACAGTGGTCTAAGACACTGCATCTCAGTGCAAGAGGTATCACTGCAGTCCCTGGTTCAAATCTGGGCTGCATCTCATCTGGCTGTGAGTCCCATAGGGCAGTGCACAATTGGCACAGGTTTGGCTGGGGAAGGCTGTCATTGTAAATAAGAATATGTTCTTAATTGACCAGCCTAGTTAAATTAAAAGTACATGACCAAATTTTGATTTGCTGTGGGAGGAACCACAGGATTTACCCTAACCACAGCGGTTCTATGATTATTTCCAGCAACATCGCAAACTGTTGTAGAGACTGACAGACAGGGTCTGGTAGTGCTCCAGTCCCAGCAACATCAAACTGTTTTAGACTGACAGACAGGTCTGGTAGTGCTCCAGTCCCAGCAACATGGCAAACTGTTGTAAAGACTGACAGACAGGGTCTGGTAGTGCTTCAGTCCCAGCAACATCAAACTGTTTAACATCAAACTGTTGTAGAGACTGACAGACAGGGTCTGGTAGTGCTTCAGTCCCAGCAACATCAAACTATGTATCACATCAAACTATTGTAGAGACTGACAGACAGGGTCTGGTAGTGCTTCAGTCCCAGCAACATCAAACTGTTGTAGACTGACAGACAGGGTCTGGTAGTGCTCCAGTCCCAGCAACATCAAACTGTTGTAGACTGACAGACAGGGTATTTACATTTACATTTAAGTCATTTAGCAGACGCTCTTATCCAGAGCGACTTACAAATTAGTGCATACACCTTATGACAACCAGTGGAACAGCCACTTGCATCTAAATCTTGTTGGGGGGAGAAGGATTACCTACCTCATTTCCACCCTATCCTAGGTATTCCTTGAAGAGGTGGGGTTTCAGGTGTCTCCGGAAGGTGGTGATTGACTCCGCTGTCCTGGCGTCGTGAGGGAGTTTGTTCCACCATTGAGGCAGAGCAGCGAACAGTTTTGACTGGGCTGAGCGGAACTGTACTTCCTCAGTGGTAGGGAGGCGAGCAGGGCCAGAGGTGGATGAACGCAGTGCCCTTGTTTGGAGTGTAGGGCCTGATCAGAGCCTGGAGGTACTGAGGTGCCGTTCCCCTCACAGCTCCCGTGGCGAGCACCATGGTCTTGTAGCGGATGCGAGCTTCAACTGGCCAGTGGAGAGAGCGGAGGGAGCGGGGGGTGACGTGAGAGAACTTGGGAAGGTTGAACACCAGACGGGCTGCGGCGTTCTGGATGAGTTGTAGGGGTTTAATGGCACAGGCAGGAGCCCAGCCAACAGCGAGTTGCAGTAATCAAGACGGGAGATGACAAGTGCCTGGATTAGGACCCTGCGCCGCTTCCTGTGTGAGGCAGGGCGTACTCTGCGGATGTTGTAGAGCATGAACCTACAGGAACGGGACACCGCCTTGATGTTAGGTTGAGAACGTCAGGGTGTTGTCCAGGATCACGCCAAGGTTCTTAGCGCTCTGGGAGGAGGACACAATGGAGTTGTCCCAACCGTGATGGCGAGATCATGGAACGGGCAGTCCTTCCCGGGAGGAAGAGGAGCTCCGTCTTGCTGAGGTTCAGCTTGAGGTGGTGATCCGTCATCCACACTGATATGTCTGCCGACATGCAGAGATGCGATTCGCCACCTGGTCATCAGAAGGGGAAAGGAGAAGATTAATTGTGTGTGTCTGCATAGCAATGATAGGAGAGACCATGTGAGGTTATGACAGAGCCAAGTGACTTGGTGTATAGCGAGAATAAGAGAGGGCCTAGAACAGAGCCTGAGGGGACACCAGTGGTGAGAGCGCGTGGTGAGGAGACAGATTCTCGCCACGCCACCTGGTAGGAGCGACCTGTCCAGGTAGGGCGCAATCAGCGTGGGCATGCCCGGAGATGCCCAACTCCGGAGAGGGTGGAGAGGGAGGGATCTGATGGTTCACAGTATCGAAGGCAGCCGATAGGTCTAGAAGGATGAGAGCAGAGGAGAGAGAGTTAGCTTTAGCAGTGCGGAGCGCCTCCGTGATACAGAAAGAGCAGTCTCAGTTGAATGACTAGTCTTGAAACCTGACTGATTTGGATCAGAAGGTCATTCTGAGAGATAGCGGTAGAGCTGGCCAGGACGGCACGCTCAAGAGTTTTGGAGAGAAAAGAGAGAAGGATACTGGTCTGTAGTTGTTGACATCGGAGGGATCAGTGTAGGTTTTTTCAGAAGGGGTGCAACTCTCGCTCTCTTGAAGACGGAGGGGCGTAGCCAGCGGTCAGGGATGAGTTGATGAGCGGGTGAGGTAAGGGAGAAGGTCTCCGGAAATGGTCTGGAGAAGAGGAGGGGATAGGGTCAAAGCGGGCAGGTTGTTGGGCGGCCGGCCGTCACAAAACTTAGCGAGATTTCATCTGGAGAGAGAGGGAGAAAGGAGGTCAGAGCATAGGGTAGGGCAGTGTGAGCAGAACCAGCGGTGTCGTTTGACTTAGCAACGATCGGATGTCATCGACCTTCTTTTCAAAATGGTTGGCGGTCATCTGCAGAGAGGAGGAGGGAGGGGGGGAAGGATTCAGGAGGGAGGAGAAGGTGGCAAAGAGCTTCCTAGGGTTAGAGGCAGATGCTTGGAACTTAGAATGGTAGAAAGTGGCTTTTAGCAGCAGAGACAGAGGAGGAAAATGTAGAGAGGAGGAGTGAAAGGATGTCGAGTCCGCAGGGAGGAGTAGTTTTCCTCCATTTCCGCCTTCAGGCTGCCCGGAGCCCTGTTCTGTGAGCTGCCAATGAGTCGTCGAGAAACCCGCGGAGGCGGGAGGAGGACCGAGCCTGACCTGTGGAGGATAGGGGACATAGAGGGAGTCAAGGATGCAGTAAGGGAGAAGGAGGGTTGAGGAGGCAGAATCAGGAGATAGGGTTGGAGAAAGTTTTGAGCAGAGGGAAGAGAAGATAGGATGGAAGAGGAGAGAAGTGGGAGGAGAGAGAGCGAGGTTGGGACGCGCGATACCATCAGTAAGGAACGATGGGGAAGTGTTGGATGAGAGCTGAGGGTAAAGGATACAAGGTAGTGGTCAGGAGACTTGGAGGGGAGTTGCAATGAGGCAGTGAAGAACAGCACTAGTAAAGACAGGCCGGGCGTATTGCCTGCCTTGTGAGTAGGGGGGAAGGTGAGAGGGTGAGGTCAAAGGAGAGGAGTGGAAAGAAGGAGGCAGAGAGAATGAGTCAAAGGTAGACGTGGGGAGGTTAAAGCTCTACCAGAACTGTGAGAGGTGAGCCGTCCTCCAGGAAAGGAGCTTATCAAGGCATCAAGCTCATTGATGAACTCTCCAAGGGAACCTGGAGGGCGATAAATGATAAGGATGTTAAGCTTCACTCTGCCGGCTCACAGGGTATGGTAGTGCTTCAGTCCCAGCAACATCAAACTGTTGTAGACTGAC